>NW_026967608.1:1115000-1415000 GCF_028390025.1 Pseudophryne corroboree
TTTCCTGTTTGATTATTTGTTTATGTACTCTGTAATTTGGTGCTGCGGAACCCTTGTGGCGCCATATAAATAAAGGATAATAATAATAAATAATATAATATATAGCAGTACGGTACAGTAGGCCACTGCTCTACCTACCTCTTTGTCGTCAAGTATACTGTCCATCCATACCTGTGGTGCATTTTAGAAAAAAAACATATCTCGGCAGAGCAATCTATATATCCATCATTTTTCAGACAGCAACAGTGGGTATTGTAATAGTCACCCAATCCATCACTTTTATAGGGTTACATGCATCCACATGCTACAGCTTGTCTCAATAATTTTACTGGCACGGTGTGTGTGTTTGTGTTTTTATTTGGGTATTTTTTGTTGTTGTAGAACTACAGGTACCAGCGAGCCCGTTATTTCCCCGCCTACTGGTACTTGAGGTTCTCCAAGTACCAGCAAGTGGGGGAGGCTTGCTGGGCCTTGTAGTTCCACAACAAAAAAAACAATATTCTTTTTTTACACATATGGCTATCAGCCCGGCACCCACCACCCAGGGGTGCTGGGGACAGCCTCGGGCTTCACCCCTGGCCCTTGGGTGCCTCGAGGGGAGGAACCTCTTGATTTAAGGGATCCCCACTCCTCCAGGGAACCCCGGCCAGGGGTGACTAGTTAGAGGGGTAATGCCAGGGCCGCAGGGACCTACATAAAAGTGTCCCCTGGCTGTGGCATTATCTCTCTGGCTAGTGGAGCCCGGTGCTGGTTTTAAAAATATGGGGGACCCCTACATCTTTTGTCCCACGTATTTTTGGAACCAGGACCCGTCTAAGAGCCCGGTGCTGGTTGTCTAAATACGGGGAACCTCTGTCCAATTTTTCCCCCAGTATTTAAATAACCAGGACCGGCTCAAAGAGGCTGGTTATACTAAGGAGGGGGGACCTCACACATTTTTTTTAACCCATTCAGACCCTTCTCCTTTAAGTTAATGGAAGCCCTGGACAACAAAATTGCATTCATGTCCTCCTCCCTCACCCTTCCCAGTCCCAAACACTCATTTTTTTTCTTTAAAAATTTATAATATATCACAAGAACAATGAGCAGGCAGGCAGCGGGCATTGGCGGCATCGGACTGAGATAGAAATTAGTGGTGGAGGGCTGGGTCAGTTGATTGTGGGAGAGTTTGTAAGCCATTGGCGGTGGCAGTGGGTATCGGCTCAGAGGCAGTAGCGGGCATTGGCTAAGGGTCATCGGCAGGATTCGGCGGACATTATGGCTGTAGTGCCTCACTAGCCACTGACCTCACCGCACGCCACTGTGGGACAGATGTAACATGCAGAGAGAGGTAGATTTTGGGAGAAGGAATGTCCTAGCATAACTGTTAATTGCAGTGTAATACTGTAATTCAACTGTGCAGCATTTGTGGCTAAATGTCAAAGAAGCCAGTATTTACCCTGCATGCAAAACAATAAATGTATTTGCACATACCTCCCAACTAACCCAATTTTTGCAGGACAGTCACTTTTTTTGGGAATGTCCAGCTAACCCAAATAACCCCCCCCCCCAGTGTCCCATAGTCATGGGGAAGGGGGGGTGTGGAAGGCTCCCTGTAGCTTGTTGCTCTGCAAATATGCACATTGTGGGTAATTCAGACCTGATCGCTAGGGTGTGTTTTTTGCATCCCTGTGATCAGGTGGTTGCCGCCTACAGCGGAAGGGAAAATTTGCTGTGCAGGTGTGTGATCACATGTGCACAAGAGCTGCACAGCTCAGCACTTACTCAGCCATTGAGGTGACGTCACAAATCCTCCCACAAAACGCCGGGTTCCTCCAGTGTTTTTCCGGACACTCCCTAGAAACATTCAGTTGCCACCCACACAAACACCCTCTTCTTGTCAATCTTCTTGTGATCTCCGGACCGTCGCACCTACGCATTGTGGCGCATACGCATGTGCAGTGCAGACCTGATTGCCCGCTGGGTGAAAATAAATTGAAGCGATCTGGTCTGAATAAGCCCCAATGTCTATTCACGGGAGACAGAGGGGCTGGGGCATGGTCAGCAGCTCACAGAGCACCTATAATGACAAAAATGGGAGACATGGCTCATGATCGCGATATACCTGCGAAGGTACGCCCTCTATTGATTGACAGGCAGAGGCATTCGCATTTTCTGCGGGGCACCCGGAGAAAATGTAGGCACATGCACAGGATGGACCCTGCGTATATGCCCCCATCCTCTTCATAGTTTTTGGGGTTGGAACGAGCAGTGTGAAAACATCAATCGATGGGGGTAATTCCAAGTTGATCGCAGCAGGACTTTTGTTAGCAGTTGGGCAAAACCATGTGCACTGCATTTACGAACAGATGATTTTTTATATAAATTTTAAAATGTTAGTAAATGTGTGTTTTTTTCAACCTGGAAGCCCAACATCGATTAAGATCGATCTTAAATAGACCCCTGGGTTTTAAGGATAACCATGGTTGAGTCCAATAATTAATTCACATTGACCGAAGTTCTAATTAAGTAGTGATGTGCACCGGAAATTTTTCGGGTTTTGGTTTTGGGTTCGGTTCCGCGGCCGTGTTTTGGGTTCGGACGCGTTTTGGCAAAACCTCACCGAATTTTTTTTGTCGGATTCGGGTGTGTTTTGGATTCGGGTGTTTTTTTTCAAAAAACCCTAAAAAACAGCTTAAATCATAGAATTTGGGGGTCATTTTGATCCCATAGTATTATTAACCTCAATAACCATAATTTCCACTCATGTTCAGTCTTTTTTGAACACCTCACACCTCACAATATTATTTTAATTGGTATTTGGTACCGGGGACACAGTACCTCAATCAAGTCTATAGTTGGCTCTGAAATCAGCATTAAACTGGATCCACACTTAGATTATCTGTCCAATTTTTTTTTCTAGTTGAAACAAAATTATGCTAATATGTGGCAGCAAATGACAATTGACCATTTGCTCCCAAACACTGGAAAACATCCAAAAATGGTCATTTAGATAAATTGGTTAAATCCATTTCATTTAGCTAATTTATCCAAACTACCTTTATTGTATCTTTGTGGGTGAATGATGTGTGGGTCAGTGTTGAGGGTGGTGGAGGAGATGGGTAATAGGCACAGCAGGGTGTGGACAGTCAAATAGTGTGCTTAGAGGTGCAGATAAATAGGGATATCTAATAATTCACCCACTATTCTATAGAATTATTAGATATCCCTATTTATCTGCATTACTCACCTAACACTCAGCATTTATCTACATGCTGATGCTATTCATAGCACTTAGCTTGCAAGTATTTTACCCATAAGGAGACACATTAGATGTTCCCTCTCTTTTCATTAAAGACGTCCCCAGCAACCATACTGTACTATACTACAACAGGAATAATTACTGTGGGGGATTATACCATTTGATCTGGAATAAAGGGAAAATATTGTGGAAAGAGTGCTGTAAGTGTATGATATGTAGAACTATTGCCAGGTTCTGACATTTGTCAAGTGAATTACTAATATACATTCAACTAATATTACATAGTGTCCAGTAATTCAGTATCAGACTAATTGATATAGTCAATTTGGATCAATAATAAAGACACAACACAGGTAGCGAACCTTGATATTAATAAATGTATTTCCATTTATTATATATGGTAATTACATTATACAAACTTATTGTACTTTATTTCGTGTTTAGACAATTTTAACGAATTTATTAAAAGTTAATTTTTAAATCATCATTTGTGCGCCAGCAAAAGAGACATTCTTTTCTCTTCTCCTTTCCTGCATAACATTACTTGTCTCTGGTAGCACCCCCGAACGTCCTACAATTAATATTTAATATAACTGATGGACATTTATTGGGGCCTCTTCATACAAATATTTAGAATTTAATAGCTGGTGCAGAACACATCCCCTTCCCCCCATTCCCTGTATATCTGGATTCACCAAGGAAATGCTGATACTGACTCCAAGAAGAAAGGGAGTCTCTTCCCTATGAAGGTGAAGCCTTGTTTGGCGACGGCCTAGTTAATTTGATCTCGGCAGCTCCCGCAGGTAAGTCAACCTTCTTGCACTATGTTCCCTCTCCACGGATAAAGACGCATCATTATCTGATGCAGTCATTTATGCAAGAAGTTAAGATTCCCCTTTCTTTGCAGGTAGAGGAAGGAGAAGAGGGAAGAGGTCTGTAGCCTCTTCAAGATTGCAGGAGCAGAGATTGTCCTCTGCTTCTGCCAAATCCACTGCATGACGCTAGGGCTTTCTTGCAGGAACCCGCACCAGTGGGGGCACGTCTAAAACTCTACAGTCAGTTCTGGATTCATTCGGACCTGGACTCGTGGGTTTTATAAATAGTGTCCCAAGGGTACAAACTGGGGTTTCAAGACGTTCCCCCTCACCGATTGTTCAAATCAGCCTTAGTCAGCAGGGAGAAGGTTTTTATTCAAGCCGCTTCGTGGTCCCGAAGCCGGACTGCTCAGTCAGACCAATCTGAAATCTGAAATCCCTCAATTTCTACCTAAAGAAATTCAATTTCAAGATGGAATCTCTCACGGTAGTGATCTCCAGTCCGGAGGAAGGAGATTTCATGGTTTTGGTAAACTTAAAGGATGCCTACTTACATGTTCCCATTTAGCCACTGCATCAAGCTACCTGAGGTTTGCAATTCAGGATTGTCATTACTAATTTCAGACGTTGCCATTTGGTCTGTCCACGGCTCCGAGGATTTTCACCAGGGTGATGGCGGAAATGATGGTTCTCCTTCGCAAGCAAGGAGTCACAATTATCCCGTACTTGGATGTTCTCCTGATAAAGGCGAGATCCAGGGACCAGTTGGTGCAAAACATTGCACTCTCCCTGACAGTTCTTCAACAACATGGTTGGCTCCTAAACTTGCCAAAATCGCAGTTGGTCCCAATGACGCGGTTGTTGTTTTTGGGAGTGATACTGGACACAGAAGAGGTTTTCCTCCAGTGGAAAGGCTATGGAGATCCAGAGTCTCGTCAAACAAATTCTAAAACCAGCAAGAGTGTTAATCCATCAATGCATTCGGTTGCTGGGGAAAATGGTTTTGGCCTACGAGGCCATTCAGTTTGGCAGGTTCCATGCCAGAGTGTTCCAGTGGGACCTGTTGGACAAGTGGTCCGGATCCCACTTACACATGCACCGGAGGATAATCCTGTCTTCCAAGACCAGAATCTCACTCCATTGGTGGCTGCACAGTTCTCACCTCCTAGAGGGGCGATGGTTCGGGATCCAGGACTGGATCCTAGGGACCACGGATGCAACCCTTTCGAGGTGGGGAGCAGTCACACAGGGGGAAAACGTCCAAGGAAGATGGTCAAGTCAGGAAAGTTGTCTCCACATAAATGTTCTGGAGTTAAGGGCCATTTAATAACAGCAGACACAGTACACACTGGGACGGGTGCCCAGCATCCTCTACGGACTAAGAGAAAAGGATTTACCGGTAGGTATTAAAATTCTAGTTTCTCTAATGTCCTAGAGTATGCTGGGGACTCCGTAAGGACCATGGGGATAGACGGGCTCCGCAGGAGACATGGGCACTTTAAGAAAGACTTTAGTTCTGGGTGTGCACTGGCTCCTCCCTCTATGCCCCTCCTCCATACCTCAGTTTGATACTGTGCCCAGTTGAGACTGGGTGCTTTTCAGGAGCTCTCCTGAGCTTTCTGACAGAAAGTATTTTGTTAGGTTTTTAATTTTCAGGGAGCACTGCTGGCAACAGACTCCCTGCATCGAGGGACTGAGGGGAGAGAAGCAGCCCTACTCTCTGAGTTGCAAGGTCCTGCTTCTTAGGCTACTGGATAGAAGCCGGGTGAGTATGAGAAGAAAAGAAGACTTCAGAGGCGGCAGAAGAGTTCATGATCTTCACAGAGGTAACGCACAGCACTGCAGCTGTGCACCATTGCTCCCATACACCTCACATACTCCGGTCACTGTAAGGGTGCAGGGCGCAGGGGGGGCGCCCTGGGCAGCAATATAAACCTCTTTTTGTCAAAAATATAACATATATACAGCTGGGCACTGTATATGTATGAGCCCCTGCCAATTTTACAGTTTA
This sequence comes from Pseudophryne corroboree, assembly GCF_028390025.1. Taxonomy (NCBI): domain Eukaryota; kingdom Metazoa; phylum Chordata; class Amphibia; order Anura; family Myobatrachidae; genus Pseudophryne; species Pseudophryne corroboree. The sequence goes on from NW_026967608.1 coordinate 1,121,068, forward strand.
AGCGGGACAGAAGCCCGCCGCCGAGGGGGCGGGGCTTCTCCCTCAGCACTCACCAGCGCCATTTTTTCTCCACAGCACCGCTGAGAGGAAGCTGCCCGGACTCTCCCCTGCTTATACCATGGTAGACAAGAGGGTTGAAAAGAGAGGGGGGGCACATAATTCGGCGCAAATGACATACAGCAGCGCTACTGGACAAACATTAAGTAACTGTGTTATTCCTGGGTTATATAGCGCTGGGGTGTGTGCTGGCATACTCTCTCTCTCTGTCTCTCCAATGGGCCTTGTGGGGAAACTGTCTTCAGAAAAAGCATTCCCTGTGTGTGTGTGGTGTGTCGGTACACGTGTGTCGACATGTCTGAGGAAGAAGGCTATATTAGAGAGGAGCGGGAGCAAATTAATGTGGTGTCTCCGCCGACACCTGATTGGATGGATATGTGGAATGTTTTAAATGCTAGTGTAAACTCATTGCACAAAAGATTAGACAAGGCTGAAGCTTTGGGACAGTCAGGGTCTCAACCCATGCCTGATCCTATGTCGCAGGGACTGTCAGGGTCTCATAAGTGCCCACTATCCCAGATTGTTGACACAGATACCGACACGGATTCTGACTCCAGTGTCGATTACGTTGATGCAAAGTTACAGCCAAAATTGGCAAAATCCATTCGATATAGGATTATGGCAATAAAAGATGTTTTGCACATCACAGAGGAACCCCCTGTCCCTGACAAGAGGGTACATATGTACAAGGGAAAGAAGCCTGAGGTAACCTTTCCCCCCTCACACGAGCTGAACGAGTTATGTGAAAAAGCTTGGGAATCTCCAGATAAAAGACTGCAGATTTCCAAAAGGATTCTTATGGCGTATCCTTTCCCATCAACGGATAGGTTACGATGGGAATCGTCCCCTAGGATGGACAAAGCATTAACACGCACAGCTACAGCTGGAAAATCAAATTTTTTACCTTATGTTCCCTCACAGCATAAGAAAGCTCTGCATTATCAAATGCAGTCCTTTCGGTCACAAAGAAACAAGAAAGTGCGAGGTGCGTCCTTTCTTGCCAGAGGTAGGGGCAGAGGAAAAAAGATGCACAACACAGCTAGCTCCCAGGAACAGAAGTCCTCCCCGGCCTCTACAAAATCTACTGCGTGACGCTGGGGCTCCACTGGCGGAGTCCGGCCCATGTGATGTCATGCAGCCGCTCTGACCACGCCTCCTGTTTCTCCGTTGCCGACCCAATATTGAAACCCTGCCCCCGCACCGCTCCATCTCCGACTTGGAAATGGAGTGTTGTTGACCCCCCTCACCCCCCCCTGCACCGATTGACAGGCAGAGGCGATCGCATTATCTGCAGGCGGATGCGTATGCTCTTAGCAATTTTTGCAGTTGGATTGCTTATTGCGATTGCAATCCAACCTGAATCAGGCCCTATTACCTATCACAATGCACTGCGGGTAGTACAAAATGGGGTTAATATAGGAGAAAAACCCCCAGAGCTGTGCTCCTTAACTGTCCCTGGTGGCTAGTGGAGCAGCTGCCCAGTAATCAGTGTCCACGCTAGTGCGCACACAGCCCGCCCCCTACAGCCACGCTGGATCACGGTATAAAGTGGGCACAGAAGCCCCTTACCACCCTTTCATCAGCGGCCTCGTGATCCCGGAGGGCGGTGTGTGTGTGACTGACCTTAGGAAGAAACCGGAGCCTCCGCTGCAGTGACCCAGCAACCGGGGCACTGGAGTATACTGTGCCGCTGGGAGTGATGGAGCTGCAGTAAATATGTCTATTAGACCTAGCCTGCTGCAGCCCTTGTAGATTCTTATTAAAAAAGTTCTTCTTTTCTTGTCAAAATTAATAGCAAAGAATAGGATGCCTGAGGCAGCCCCCTGTTAAGTGGCCTGCTACTGAAGGCACCAACTACAAACTGAGCTCCCTGTTCATGGAAGCGAGGTTATAGAGGAGGGGGCGCTGAGTATCTTGTGAACAGTCAAAAGCTTTGAGCTTGTTGGTGCCTCAGATCAAGATCCTACTCTACACCCCAATATGAATCCTTGTGGAGTCCAGTGTACCCCACAGAAGAAAAAAATGTGTCACAACCATTGGCAGCAACATAAGAATAGCTGCTGATGGGCACAATTGAGAAAGGTGAGAAAGGAAGGGGGGAAAACATTTGAATCCAGCACATATATGTAATTCGAATATGTAATTTGTACCTTCCTACTTTAAAATGTAATGGATGAACCTCACCCTGTCAGAACTATCTTCATGATCAAGAGATCTCATATGCAAGATAAGTATGTGTTGGGATAGGGCTGTGGAGGGCGGCTGCTCGGGCACACCCCCGTCAAGTTAAGGAGATTCAACTGAGGAAGCAAAAGGGAACTCTCATCTGGGGACAACAACTGCAGGGAGAACACATTTTCAGATGAATGTGGGAGGGCAGAAGGCTGCCTAATACTGAAGCACCCCCAAACAACAAACCAAATGCAACAACTAGTGCAAGCATTCCTGGGGGAAGGCCTGCAGCAGATGGATCCAATAACAGCTCCAGAGTTGCTCTACAAGACAAGTAAAAGGTTGTGAGCCCTGCAGCACCACCTGTACTTTGCATACACACATATAGGACAGCATCTCTTATATGCCCCAGGGTCAATAAAATAGTATCCTTATCTAGGGTATCCATCCCCTCAGATAAGGTATCCGTCCATGCTGCTACAGCACTACACACCCAGGCCGACGCAATTGCCGGTCTGAGTAAGGTACCCGAATGTGTATAAATGGACTTCAGGGTTATCTCCTGTTTGCGGTCAGCAGACTCTTTGGCGGTAGCCGTATCCTGGGACGGGAGGGCTACCTTCTTGGATAAGCGTGTTAATGCTTTGTCCACCCTAGGGGAGGATTCCCATCTTAACCTATCCATTGATGGGAAAGGATACGCCATAAGAATCCTTTTGGAAATCTGCAGTCTTTTATCTGGAGATTCCCAGGCTTTTTCACATAACTCGTTCAGCTCGTGTGAGGGGGGAAAGGTTACCTCAGGCGTCTTTCCCTTGTACTTATGTACCCTCTTGTCAGGGACAGGGGGTTCCTCTGTGATGTGCAAAACATCTTTTATTGCCATAATCCTATATCGAATGGATTTTGACAATTTTGGCTGTAACTTTGCATCATCGTAATCGACACTGGAGTCAGAATCCGTGTCAGTATCTGTGTCAACAATCTGGGATAGTGGGCGCTTATGAGACCCTGACAGTCCCTGCGACATAGGATCAGGCATGGGTTGAGACCCTGACTGTCCCGAAGCTTCAGCCTTGTCTAATCTTTTGTGCACTGAGTTTACACTAGCATTTAAAACATTCCACATATCCATCCAATCAGCTGTCGCAGAGACACCACATTAATTTGCTCCCGCTCCTCTCTAATATAGCCTTCTTCCTCAGACATGTCGACACACGTGTACCGACACACCACAAACACAGGGAATGCTTTTTCTGAAAACAGTTTCCCCACAAGGCCCTTTGGAGAGACAGAGAGAGAGAGTATGCCAGCACACACCCCAGCGCTATATAACCCAGGAATAACACAGTAACTTAATGTTTGCCCAGTAGTGCTGCTGTATGTGATTTGCGCCGAATTATTAAAAGGGGGGGGCCCTCTTTTCAACCCTCTTGTCTACCGTGGTTTCAGCAGGCGAGAGTCTGGGGAGCTGCCTCAGCGGTGCTGTGGAGAAAAAATGGCGCTGGTGAGTGCTGAGGGAGAAGCCCCGCCCCCTCGGCGGTGGGCTTCTGTCCCGCTTAAACTGTAAAATTGGCGGGAGCTCATACATATATACAGTGCTCAGCTGTATATATGTTATATTTTTGGCAAAAAGAGGTTTATATTGCTGCCCAGGGCGCCCTGCACCCTTACAGTGACCAGAGTATGTGAGGTGTATGGGAGCAATGGCGCACAGCTGCAGTGCTGTGCGTTACTTCAGTGAAGATCATGAAGTCTTCTGCCACCGCTGAAGTCTCTTTTCTTCTCATACTCACCCGGCTTCTATCTTCCGGCTCTGCGAGGGGGACGGCGGCGCGGCTCTGGGACGGACGGCGAGGGTGAGATCCTGCGTACCAATCCCGCTGGAGCTAATGGTGTCCAGTAGCCTAAGAAGCAGGACCTTGCAACTCAGAGAGTAGGGCTGCTTCTCTCCCCTCAGTCCCTCGATGCAGGGAGTCTGTTGCCAGCAGTGCTCCCTGAAAATTAAAAACCTAACAAAATACTTTCTGTCAGAAAGCTCAGGAGAGCTCCTGAAAAGCACACAGTTTCCACTGGGCACAGTATCAAACTGAGGTATGGAGGAGGGGCATAGAGGGAGGAGCCACTGCACACCCAGAACTAAAGTCTTTCTTAAAGTGCCCATGTCTCCTGCGGAGCCCGTCTATCCCCATGGTCCTTACGGAGTCCCCAGCATCCTCTAGGACATTAGAGAAAATAGGATTTTAATACCTACCGGTAAATCCTTTTCTCTTAGTCCGTAGAGGATGCTGGGCACCCGTCCCAGTGCGTACTGTGTCTGCAGTTATTAAATGGCCCGTAACTCCAGAACATTTATGTGGAGACAACTTTCCCGACTTGACCATCTTCCTTGGATGTTTTCCCCCTGTGTGACTGCTCCCCAGCCTCGGAGGGTTGCATCCGTGGTCCCTAGGATCCAGTCCTGGATCCTGAACCATTGCCCCTCTAGGAGGTGAGAACTGTGCAGCCGCCAATGGAGTGATATTCTGGTCTTGGAAGACAGGATTATCCTCCGGTGCATGTGTAGGTGGGATCCGGACCACTTGTCCAACAGGTCCCACTGGAACACTCTAGCATGGAACCTGCCAAACTGAATACCTCGTAGGCCGCTCCCATCTTCCCCAGCAACCGAATGCATTGATGGATTAACACTCTTGCTGGTTTCAGAATTTGTTTGACCAGACTCTGGCTCTCCATAGCCTTTCCACTGGAAGAAAACCTCTTCTGTGTCCAGTATCACTCCCAAAAACAACAACCGCGTCATTGGGACCAACTGCGATTTTGGCAAGTTTAGGAGCCAACCATGTTGTTGAAGAACTGTCAGGGAGAGTGCAATGTTTTGCAACAACTGGTCCCTGGATCTCGCCTTTATCAAGAGATCATCCAAGTACGGGATAATTGTGACTCCTTGCTTGCGAAGGAGAACCATCATTTCCGCCCTCACCCTGGTGAAAATCCTCGGAGCCGTGGACAGACCAAACGGCAACGTCTGAAATTGGTAATGACAATACTGAATTGCAAACCTCAGGTAGCTTGATGCAGTGGCTAAACGGAACATGTAAGTAGGCATCCTTATGTCTACCAAAACCATGAAATCTCCTACCTCCGGACTGGAGATCCCTACCCTGAAAGATTCCATCTTGAAATTGAATTTCTTTAGGTAGAAATTGAGGGATTTCAGATTTCAGATTGGTCTGACTGAGCCTTCCGGCTTCGGGACCACGAAGAGGCTTGAATAAAAGCCTTCTCCCTGCTGACTAAGGCCGATTTGAACAATCGGTGAGGGGGAACGTCTTGAAACCCCAGTTTGTACCCTTGGGACACTATTTGTAAAACCCACGAGTCCAGGTCCAAATTAATCCAGAACTGACTGAAGTGTTTTAGACGTGCCCCCACTGGTGTGGGCTCCTGCAAGAGAGCCCCAGCGTCATGCAGTGGATTTGGCAGAAGCAGAGGACGATCTCTGCTCCTGCGATCTTGAAGAGGCTACAGACCTCTTCCCTCTTCTCCTTCCTCTACCTGCAAAGAAAGGGGAATCTTAACTTCTTGCATATCTATTGGGCCAAAATGACTGCGTTAGATAATGATGCGTCTTCATCCGTTGAGAGGGAACATAGGGCAAGAAGGTTGACTTACCTGCGGGAGCTGCCGAGATCAAATTAACTAGGCCGTCGCCAAACAAGGCTTCACCTTCATAGGGAAGAGACTCCCTTTCTTCTTGGAGTCAGCATCAGCATTCCCTTGGTGAATCCACAATGCCCTCCTATCCGAGACTGCCATGAAATTGGCCCGTGAACTCAAGAGTCCTATATCCCTTGCAGTCGTAAGTATGCTGCAGTGTCCTTGATATGATCCAACGTAAGGAGCATCCCATGTCTCCAGGATATCTATATCGGATGACAAGGTATTCGACCAATTCTTGAATACTACTACTCACCCATGCGCATGTAATGGCAGGTCTAAGTAATGTACCCGTGGTTACATAACTAGAAATAATGTAGCTTCCTGCATACGATCCGCTGGATTTGTGACAGGGCCCCGTGCAGAACAGGGGGTGATTCCCACTTTATTCTGTCCGCGGCAGGAAATGAATAAACAACCGGAAACCTTTTGGGGATTTGAAACCATCTTGTCGAGCTGGCCCAGACTTTCTCAAACAGAGATGGAGGAACGTTACATCAGCTTTCATTATATATCTATATATACATACATATAGACCCCTTTGTCAGGAACAGCAGGGTCCTCAGTGATGTTAATATGTCCTTAATATCCACAATCATGTACTGAATGCTCCTTGCCAATATTGGATCTAATCAGGAAATATTATGGTCGACATAGGAATCAGTATCCGAGTCAGTATCAGTGTGTAGTAACTGGGCAAAATAACATTTTTGCGGGGCCTGAGGGAAAAGAAGCATAGCCATGAACATCACATCTTTTCTCTACGTCTGTGTCTGGGACACAGATTTATCCAACCTCACTCTGATATTACTGAAACTTTCACCCAGTCAGTTATTGGTGGTGCCAACAGGGCCACCATCATATGTCTGCATTCCTAATATAGTTTCCTCTTGGGAAAAACATTCAGCCACCGACATGTTGACACACATGTACCAAGTACCCACAGACACATCGGCTTATGGGGGATAGACCTACAGTAAATCTGTCAGAGGGACAGATGGGATTTTTCAGCTCACAACCCAGCGTCAAAAGTACACAGTCTGGGAAATAATAAACTCTATAGTGATAGACTTGTAACGCTCTATAGATGTGCTGGTGAGGTGAGGAAGAAGCCCCGCCGCTGTAATGGCACACTTCTGTCCCGCTCAGAAACAAATAATTAAATACGCTGGTGGGGTAAGGACAGTGCCCAGGCACTAATGTCCACTTTTGCCAGCCTTTTGTGAGGAATTTATGCTGCCCAGTGTGCCCCCCCCCCCCAACGCCCTGCACCCTGCAGTGCCTGTGTTTGTGTGGGAGCATGGCGCACAGCATTCCGCTCGCTGCGTGGTACCTCAGAATGCCATCTGTTCTTCTGCTACTCGCCTGTCTTCTGACTTCTGGCTCTGTAAGGGGGTGACGGCAGGCTACGAGAGTGGGCATCTAGGCGTACCCAGCGATCAGCACCCTCAGGAGCTAATGGTGTCCTGTCAGCCAGAAGTAAAGCCATTGAACTCACTAGAAGTTGGTCATACTTCTCTCCCCTAAGTCCCACGAAGCAGGGAGACTGTTGCCAGCAGCCTCCCTGAAAATAAGAAAAACTAACATAAGTCTTTTCAGAGAAACTCAGTAGAGCTCCCCTGTAGTGCATCCAGTCTCACTGGGCACAATTCTAAAACTGGAGTCTGGAGGAGGGGCATAGAGGGAGGAGACAGTTCACACCCTTTGAAAGTCTTAAAGTGCCCATGTCTCCTGCGGATCCCTTCTATACCCCATGGTTCTTAATGTGATCCCAGCATCCTCTAGGACGTATGAGAAAACAAATAACGCACACACGAGGAGAGAACAAAGGAAGCTATAAGGAGGGGGGGGGGGGGGGGGTAAGGTAAGGTAGTAAAGGCATATTGGATAAACTACAACCTTATACATATTCATTAATGTACCAGTAGTTAGAAGTAGAAGAGCTCTAACAGAAACCACAAAGCTTATCTAAAGCCACACCACACTGGATATGCCCAATCTCATTTGATCTTTGAAGCAAAGCAGTATTGAACTTTGTTACTACCAAGCAGTCTCCCATCCATGTATTATCAGATTCTTTAGGTGTTTTTAAACTACCAACACCCTTTTCTTGGTACATTTAATTTTTACACGTATTCTTTTATGTACCAGAAGTTAGAAGTAGAAAAGCTCTAACAGAAACCACCAGCTCATCTACAGCCACAGCACACTGGATTTGCCCAATCTCTCCTGATCATGGAAGCTGAGCAGTGTTGGTCCTGGTTTTAGTACTTGGATGGGAGACCACCAGGAAATACCAGGAGCTGTGTGTATTTTTACAATACCAATACCGTTCTCTTGATGCATTCCATTTTGAAACATTGGGGCAGATCTATTAAGCCTGGTGAACTGATAAAGTGCAAGGTGATAAAGTACCAGCCAGTCAGCTCCTAACTGTCATTTTTCAAACCCAGCCTGTGACATGGCAATTAGGAGCTGATTGGCTGGTACTTTATCACCATGCAAATTATCATTCCACCAGGTTTAATAAATCGTCCGCTTATTCATTTATGTACTAGTAGTTAGAAGTAGATAAAAATGTATCAGACGTGCTGCGGCTGGGACGTAGGGGTCGTAGCATACCGCTGTGCATCCATTTACTACACAGCGCTCTCCCCCTACTGCTATCTATTAAGGAGCCTTCCAGTGACTGATACATTTTTGCTGGATACAAATAATAAGAAGGTTGCCTTGTCTAAAGCCAATTAATTATCAAGACAGCATGGTTACAATTGGACACAATTAATGCGTACCAGTGGAGATTGTACGGATCTATCCGTGTGAATAGACAATTACTAATTCGAGCTCAGGGCATGGGACTAAATAAAGAGTGCACTATATTGTTTTTAATATCCGGATATTATCCTTGATTTTATTTGCTGTTTATATGTGGATTGTAATAAATGTGTGATTTAAACTGACCCTGTTCTTAGCGCTCCCTTGTTTAAATATAAATTGTCCATCGAGTTCAACCTATTTGTGGTGTCCTATGCATGATGATTTTACTAAAATTTCTGACTGATGCTGCTGTCAGCCATTGCATTTTATCCCTATTTATAGTAACTATAATGCATGACTATGCACCATACCCCTGGATATCCTTATCCAATAGGAATTTATCTAACCCATTCTTAAAGGTGTTGACAGATTCCGCCATTACAACTCCCTCGGGCAGGGAATTCCAAACACGTATTGTCCTTACCGTGAAAAAGCCTTTACGCTGTATTGTGCGGAATCTCCTCTCCTCTAACCTGAGCGAGTGTCCACGAGTCCTCTGTGTTGATCTAACCAGAAACAGGTCCCGCGCAAGCTCTGTGTATTGTCCCCTTATATATTTGTAGATGTTGATCATATCCCCTCTTAGTCTCCGCTTTTCCAATGTAAACATGCATAGTCTTTCAAGCCTTTCCTTGTATTCCATCATCTCCATGCCCTTAATTAGTTTGGTCGCCCTCCTCTGTACCTTTTCAAGCTCCAGGATATCCTTTTTGTAGTACGGTGCCCAGAACTGTACACAGTATTCAAGGTGTGGCCTCACTAGTGATTTATATAACGGGAGTATAATACTCTCGTCCCTAGCATCAATACCCCGTTTTATGCATGCTAATATCTTATTAGCCTTCTTTGCTGCAGTCCTACTTTGGGTACTACTGCTTAGCTTGCTATCTATGAGGACACCTAAGTCCTTTTCCAGTACAGAATCCCCTAATTTTACCCCATTTAGAAGGTAGGCATATGTCTTATAACTTTTTTTTTCAATATATAAACATTTTTATTATAAGATTTTCAATGACACAAGTACATCCAAATTGCAGATTATGGATTGTGAAGGACAAATCAACCATATAAACAATTTAAGCTATTTAAATTGCATGCAGGTAGTAGAATATGAAACTCCTTGGATGAAAGTTGGTCGTAATAAACTAGGATAGAAAAGAATAAAGTAGAAAATAAGATTTTAAACCTACCGGTAAATCTTTTTCTCGTAGTCCGTAGAGGATGCTGGGGACTCCGTAAGGACCATGGGGATAGACGGGCTCCGCAGGAGACATGGGCACTTTAAGAAAGACTTTAGTTCTGGGTGTGCACTGGCTCCTCCCTCTATGCCCCCCTATGCCACAGTTAGAGAAACTGTGCCCAGAGGAGACTGACAGTATGAGGAAAGGATTTTGTTAATCCAGGGCAAGATTCATACCAGCCACACCAATCACACCGTATAACTTGTGATAAACTACCCAGTTATGAGTACGAAAAAACAACATACTGTAGCATCAGTGCAGGACCGATGCAACTCTAACATAACCCTTATTGAAGCAATAACTATATACAAGTATTGCAGAAGTAGTCCGCACTTGGGACGGTCGCCCAGCATCCTCTACGGACTACGAGAAAAAGATTTACCGGTAGGTTTAAAATCTTATTTTCTCTAACGTCCTAGAGGATGCTGGGGACTCCGTAAGGACCATGGGGATTATACCAAAGCTCCAAAACGGGCGGGAGAGTGCGGATGACTCTGCAGCACCGATTGAGCAAACATGAGTTCCTCCTCAGCCAGGGTATCAAACTTATAGTATTTTGAAAAGGTGTTTGAACCTGACCAAGTAGCAGCTCGACACAGCTGTAGTGCCGAGACCCCTCGGGCAGCCGCCCAAGAAGAGCCCACTTTCCTCGTGGAATGGGCCTAGACCGATTTCGGTAACTGCAATCCAGCCATAGAATGCGCTTGCTGAATCGTGTTACAAATCCAGCGAGCAATAGCCTGCTTTGAAGCAGGGGCACCAATCTTGTTGGTTGCATACAGGACAAACAGCGCTTCAGTTTTCCTGACTCTAGCCGTCCTGGCCACGTAAATTTTCAAAGCCCTGACCACATCAAGTAACTCGGAATCCTCCAAGTCACGCGTAGCCAAAGGCACCACAATAGGTTGGTTCATATGAAAAGATGAGACCACATTTGGTAGGAATTGAGGACGGGTCCGCAATTCCGCTCTATCCACATGGTACACCAAATATGGGCTTTTATGTGACAAAGCCGCTAATTCCGACACTCGCCTAGCCGAAGCCAAGGCTAATAACATGACCACCTTCCATGTGAGATATTTTAACTCCACCGTTTTAAGTGGTTCAAACCAGTGTGATTTTAGAAAACTTAACACCACGTTAAGGTCCCAAGGTGCCACCGGAGGCACAAAAGGAGGCTGAATATGCAGCACTCCTTTTACAAAAGTCTGAACTTCTGGAAGAGAAACCAATTCTTTTTGAAAGAAAATGGATAAGGCCGAAATCTGGACCTTAATAGAGCCTAATTTTAGGCCCAAATTCACTCCAGTTTGTAGGAAGTGAAGGAAACGGCCCAGATGGAATTCTTCCGTAGGAGCATTCCTGGCCTCACACCAAGAAACATAATTTCGCCATATACGGTGTAATGTTTTGACGTTACATCCTTCCTAGCCTTTATCAGCGTAGGGATGACCTCAACCGGAATGCCTTTCACTGCTAGGATCCGGCATTCAACCGCCATGCCGTCAAACGCAGCCGCGGTAAGTCTTGGAACAGACAGGGCCCCTGATGCAACAGGTCCTGTCTTAGAGGAAGAGGCCACGGATCTTCTGTGAGCATTTCCTGCAGATCCGGATACCAGGTCCTCCGTGGCCAATCTGGAACAATGAGGATTGTTCTCACTCCTCTTTGTCTTATTATCCTTAACACCTTAGGTATGAGAGGAAGAGGAGGAAATACATAGACCGGCCGGAACACCCACAGTGTCACTAGGGTGTCTACAGCTACTGCCTGAGGGTCTCTTGACCTTGCGCAATACCTCTGTAGCTTTTTGTTGAGCCGGGACGCCATCATGTCTATCTGTGGCAGTTCCCACCGACTTGTAATCTGTGCAAAGACTTCCTGATGAAGTCCCCACTCTCCCGGATGTAGGTCGTGTCTGCTGAGGAAGTCTGCTTCCCAGTTGTCCACTCCCAGAATGAACACTGCTGACAGTGCGCTTGCGTGATTCTCCACCCAGCGAAGAATTCTGGTGGCTTGTGCCATCGCCACTCTGCTCCTTGTGCCGCCTTGGCGGTTTACATGAGCCACTGCGGTGACGTTGTCTGACTGGATCAGAACCGGTTGGTCACGAAGTAAGGTCTCCGCTTGACGTAGGGCATTGTATATGGCCCCTAGTTTCAGGATGTTAATGTGAAGACAAGTCTCTTGACTTGACCAAAGACCTTGGATATTTCTTCCCTGTGTGACTGCTCCCCAACCTTGGAGGCTTGCCTCTGTGGTCACCAGGATCCAGTCCTGAATGTCGAATCTGCGTCACCCGAGAAGGTGAGCACTCTGCAGCCACCACAGGAGTGATACCCTGACCCTGGGGGACAGGGTGATAAACCAATGCATCTGCAAATGTGACCCAGACCACTTGTCCGGTAGGTCCCATTGGAAAGTCCTCGCATGGAACCTGCCGAATGGAATGGCTTCGTATGATGCCACCATCTTTCCCAGTACTCGAGTGCAGTGATGCACTGACACAAGTTTTGGTTTCAATAGGTTCCTGACAAGAGTCATGAGTTCCTGGGCCTTTCCTATCGGGAGATAAACTCTCTTCTGGTCTGTGTCCAGAATCATGCCCAAGAAATACAGACGAGTCGTAGAAACCAACTGCGACTTTGGGATATTGAAAATCCAGCCGTGTTGCTGTAACACTTTCAGTGAAAGTGATACGCTGTTCAGCAACTGCTCTCTTGATCTCGCTTTTATGAGATCGCTCAAGTACGGGATAATTGTGACACCTTGCTTACGCAGGAGAACCATCATTTCCGCCATTACCTTGGTGAAAATTCTCTGGGCCGTGGAGAGACCAAACAGCAACGTCTGAAATTGGCAATGACAGTCCTGTACCGCAAATCTGAGGTACGCCTGATGAGATGGATAAATGGGGACATGAAGGTATGCATCCTGTACACAAATGCGGACAACAGGTGTCAAGCCGTGTGTTGCCTTTGTCAAGCTGTAATAAGTAGGGGTAAGGACGTTAACCACCTCAGAACATCCTCCCTTATACGTCACCTGCAGCGCATTAATCATAAGTCAGTGACAAGTTCAAAAACTTTGGATGACAGCGGAAGCAGTCCACTGACCACTAAATCCCTTCCTCTTGTAACCAAGCTCCTGCAAACCACACCACCAACTCCCTCAGTGTCAATTTCCTCCTTAGACAGGAAAGCCAATAGTCCTGCAGGCCATGTCACTGGCAAGTCTGACGAGTCCTCTCCTGCCTGGGATTCCTCCGATGCATCCTTGAGTGTAACGCCTACTGCTGCTGGCGCTGCTGTTGTTGCTGCTGGGAGTCGATCGTCATCCCAGATGGGAAGTCGGAAGACCACTTGTACTACTTCCAGTAGGCAATTGACTGTCCAACAGTCCTTTGCGAGGAAGATGAAATATCACAGCAGTCATCCTGCTGCAAAGCGGATAACTCAGGTCTTGTCAGCCTGGGTGGTGAGAAACGTGGTTCCGGTATCCATCGTTAATTCAGAGGCAACTAGAGACTTGATTGAGGTACTGTGTCCCCGGTACCAAATGCCATCTAGGTTCCATTTCTCTAGGCAGGCGATACCGAAAATGTACACAGACCTCAGAAAAAGAGTCACCAGTGTCCTAAAAAATGCAGTTGTACCCAAGGTCCACTAGTCCACATGTCCGTGGTTAAGTGGAGCAGGGCAGACTCAGGACTATATGACTGTGACAGCCCACTGGGTAGATGTATTGCCTCCCGCAGCAAGAACAGCAGCGGCGGCACCAGTAGCAGCATCTCGCAAATGCCAACTCGTTCCTAGGCAGACTACGCTTTGTATCACCGCTTTCCATAAGAGGCACACAGCTGACAACCTCTTACGGAAACTGAGGAACATCATCGCAGAATAGCTTACCCCAATTGGACTCTCCTGGGGATTTGTGACATCGGACAATGCCACCAATATTGTGCGTGCATTACATCTGGGCAAATTCCAGCACGTCCCATGTTTTGCACATACATTGAATTTGGTGGTGCAGAATTATTTAAAAAAACGACAGGGGCGTGCAAGAGATGCTGCCGGTGGTCCGAAGAATTGCGGGCCACTTTCTGCATTCAGCCACCGCGTGCCGAAGACTGGAGCACCACCAAACATTCCTGCACCTGCCCTGCCATCCTCTGAAGCAAGAGGTGGTAACGAGGTGGAATTCAACCCTCTATATGCTTCAGAGGATGGAGGAGCAGCAAAAGGCCATTCAAGCCTATACATCTACCCACGATATAGACAAAGGAGGGGGAATGCACCTGACTCAAGCGCAGTGGAGAACTTGCCACACGTGAAGTCAGTTCAGACACTGCCAGCCTGAGTCAGGTCATTCCCCTCATCAGGCTTTTGCAGAAGAAGCTGGAGACATTGAAGGAGGAGCTAAAACAGAGCGATTCCGCTAGGCATGTGGGACTTGTGGATGGAGCCCTTAATTCGCTTAACCAGGATTCAATCTGTTGAAATCAGAGCAATACATTTTGGCCACCGTGCTCGATCCTAGATTTAAAACCTACATTGTATCTCTCTTTCCGGCAGACACAAGTCTGCAGAGGTTCAAAGACCTGCTGGTGAGAAAATTGTCAAGTCAAGCGGAACGTGACCCGTCAACAGCTCCTCCTTCACATTCTCCCGCAACTGGGGGTGCAAGGAAAAGGCTAAGAATTCCTAGCCCACCCGCTGGCGGTGATTCAGGGCAGTTTGGAGTGAGTGCTGACATCTGGTCCGGACTGAAGGACCTGGCAACGATTACTGACATGTCGTCTACTGTCACTACATATGATTCTGTCACCTTTGAAAGAATGGTGGAGGATTATATGAGTGACCGCATCCAGGTAGGCACGTCAGACAGTCCGTATGTATACTGGCAGGAAAAAGAGGCAATTTGGAGGCCCTTGCACAAACTGGCTTTATTCTACCTAAGTTGCCCTCCCTCCAGTGTGTACTCCAAAAGAGTGTTTAGTGCAGCCGCTCACCTTGTCAGCAATCGGCGTACGAGGTTACTTCCAGAAAATGTGGAGAAGATGATGATCATCAAAATGAATTATAATCAATTCCTCCGTGGAGACATTTACCAGCAATTGCCTCCAGAAAGTACACAGGGATCTGAGATGGTGGATTCCAGTGGGGACGAATTAATAATATGTGAGGGGGGCGATGTACACAGTGAAAGGGGTGAGGAATCGGAGGATGATGAGGTGGACATCTTGCCTCTGTAGAGCCAGTTTGTGCAAGGAGAGATTGATTGCTTCTTTTTTGGTGGGGGCCCAAACCAACCAGTCATTTCAGTCAGCCGTGTGGCAGACCCTGTTGCTGAAATGATGGGTTCGTCAATGTTTTTCTTTTCAATCTAAGCCCCTGCAGTTTTCTGTAAGAATCTGCTTCGCTATGATGATCAACAAGTCACAAGGGCAAACACTCAGGGCTGGAGGTGTAGATCTTAGGACCAGCTGCTACAAGCATGGCAATGGTGTCACTATCATTGGTGACACCCAGAGAGGCAGCGAGGGAGATTGTAATGCAGTGCGCGCAGATAAGCAGCGCAATGGTAAAAAGGAGGCATGGTCTCATAGGTAGGGGTGTGGCCTGTTTTCCTGAATCTCCATTTTGTTGCTCCGGGTATCCCGGGGGTTGAGTGCTGCACCCGGGGACTAGTGTGTGAGTGGTGCTGGCTCCTGCACAGTGACAGAAACTGGGTGTTGCACGTAATGTTACAGTGAAACACCCATATTCTGTCACTGAAGAGGAGCCGGCACTTTGGTGTCACCCCCCTTGGCGGGTGACACTCGGGTGTGGGCCGCAACCCCGTAGTGATGCCACTGACCCATGGGAAGCTTTACGTGGCTTACCCATGTGTTAGTAGCCCCAAGCATCTTTTGTGTTAGTCCCTGAAGAAAAACTTCAAATATTTACAAATACATTTTGTAATCAATGGGCCTAATTCAGTAAGGATTGCAAATTCTGCTAAATTACAGAATTTGCAATCCTTTGCTTCGCATGCTGGGGCCACCCAGCATGCCGCCTCCCTTCTTGACCACGCTGAAATTGCAGTCTCAGCGCAGTTCAGCGTGATCATAAAAAATGGGTAAGCCTCCTGTTGGTGCAGACTGTATGTGTGCGCAGGAAGCCGCCACCATTTTTGTGATCGCAGCTGCTGCATGTGATGTCATGCAGCAGCTCTGACCACGCCTCCTGTTTCTCCGTTGCCGACCCCATTTTGTAGCCCTGCCCATGCACCGCTCCATCTCCGACTTGGAAATGGATTGTTGCTGACCCCCCCCCCCAGCACCGATTGACAGTCAGAAGCGATCGCATTATCTGCGGGGTGCCACAGAAAATGCAGGCGCATGCGTATGCTCTTAGCAATTTTTGCAGTTGGATTGCTTATTGCGATTGCAATCCAACCTGAATCAGGCTCTATTACCTATCACAATGCACTGCGGGTAGTACAAAATGGGGTTAATATAAGAGAAAACCCCCCCAGAGCTGTGCTCCTTAACTGTCCCTGGTGGCTAGTGGAGCGGCTGCCCAGTAATCAGTGTCCACGCCAGTGCGCACATGGCCCACCCCCTACAGCCACGCTGGATCACGGTATAGTGTGGGCACAGAAGTCCCTTACCTCCCTTTCATCAGCGGCCTCGTGATCCCGGAGGGCGGTGTGTGTGTGACTGACCTTAGGAAGAAACCGGAGCCTCCGCTGCAGTGACCCAGCAACCAGGGCATGGGAGTATACTGCGCCGCTGGGAGTGATGGAGCTGCAGTAAAGATGTCTATTAGACCTAACCTGCTGCAGCCCTTGTAGATTCTTATAAAAAAAAGTTCTTCTTTTCTTGTCAAAATTAATAGCTAAGAATAGGCTGCCTGAGGCAGCCCCCTGTTAAGTGGCCTGCTACTGAAGGCACCAACTACAAACTGAGCTCCCTGTTCATGGAAGCGAGGTTATAGAGCAGGGGGCGCTGAGCATCTTGGGAACAGTCAAAAGCTTTGAGCCTGTTGGTGCCTCAGATCAAGATTCTACTCTACACCCCAATGTGAATCCTTGTGGAGTCCAGTGTACCCCACAGAAGAAATGAATGTGTCACACCCATTGGCAGCAACATTAGAATAGCTGCTGATGGGCACAATTGAGAAAGGAAGGGGGGAAAACATTTGAATCCAGCACATATATGTAATTTGAATATGTCATTTGTACCTTCCTACTTTAAAATGTAATGGATGAACCTCACCCTGTGAGAACTATCTTCATGATCAAGAGATCTCATACGCAAGAAAAGCATGTGTTGGGATAGGGCTGTGGAGGGCGGCTGCTCGAGCACACCCCCGTCAAGTTAAGGAGATTCAACTGAGGAAGCACAAGGGATCTCTTGTCTGGAGACAACAACTGCAGGGAGACCACATCTTTTCAGATGAAAATGAGAGGGCGGAAGGCTGCCTAATACTGAAGCACCCTCAAACATCAAACCATATGCAACAACTAGTACAAGCATTCCTGGGGAAAGGTCTGCAGCAGACGGATTTGCATACGGTGATGTCATCCAAGCAGTGGGCCAAAGTTGGCTGGAACCCTCATCTGCATATGAAAAAAGAAAAGGGGCGCTTGGATGACCCCTAGTTCGCATTGAACACCCCCCACCCTCCTTTGGTGTGGGGCTCATGTTGGCCATGCCTCAGCCCCTGAAGCATTCAAGCTGATTTCTTGCAGCAGCTGGGCACTGTAACAGCTCCAGAGCTGCTCTGTAAGGCAAATAAAAGGGTGTGGGCCCTGCAACACCACCTGTAGTTCGCATTGTGCGTTGGAAGGCACAAAGTAAGCAGACGGGAGAAGTCAGGATAGTGCGCAAGGGCATAGAAGGGAGGGGCTCAAGAAAAGAGAAGTGGAAACAGACAGCAAACTAGGCTGGAGAGAGACCTGAGACAATGAGATCTAAATTATACCAGAGCCAACCAGGGGAAAGCACAAATGCAGCCCCCCCCCCTACCACAAATTATGCAGTCGAGATTCCCACATTTGGGGAAATCACAGAGGTCAGCATACCCAGAATGCAATGAATGAACCTCTCCCTGGGAAAACAATCTTCATGACCATGGTATCACCTAAGCAAAATAAGTATGATTTGAGATAGGGCTGGGGAGGGCCGCTGCTCAGGCACACCTCCGTCAAGTAAAGG
Organism: Pseudophryne corroboree; assembly: GCF_028390025.1. NCBI lineage: Eukaryota > Metazoa > Chordata > Amphibia > Anura > Myobatrachidae > Pseudophryne > Pseudophryne corroboree. Next base: position 1,139,278 of record NW_026967608.1, read on the forward strand.
AGATTCAACTGAGGCAGCACAAGGGAACTCTCATCTGAGGACAACAACTGCAGGGAGAACACATTTTCAGACGAATGTGTGAGGGCAGAAGGCTGCCTAATACTGAAGCACCCCCCAAACAACAAACCAAATGCAACAACTAGTGCAAGCATTCCTGGGGGAAGGCCTGCAGCAGATGGATTCGCATATGGTGATGTCATCCAAGCAATGGGTATAGTTGGCTGCAACCCTCGTCTGCATATGAAAAGAGAAAATGGTCACGCAGGGCATGGCGGCCTTTGTGGGGTTGCGCTTGGATGACCCCTAGATCGCTTTATACACCCCCATCAGTGTGGGGCTCATGTTGGCCATGCCCCAGCCCCTGAAGCATTCAAGCTGATTTCTTGCAGCAGCTGGACCCAGTAACAGCTCCAGAGTTGCTCTACAAGACAAGTAAAAGGGTGTGAGCCATGCAGCAGCACCTGTAGTTTGCATACACACATATATAGGACAGCATCTCTTATATGCCCCAGGGGCAATAAAATAGTTTCCTTATCTAGGGTATCCGTCCATGCCGCTACAGCACTACACATACACACCCAGGCCGACGCAATTGCCGGTCTGAGTAAGGTACCTGAATGTGTATAAATGGACTTCAGGGTAATCTCCTGTTTGCGGTCAGCAGACTCTTTGAGGGTAGCCGTATCCTGGGACGGGAGGGCTAACTTCTTGGATAAGCGTGTTAATGCTTTGTCCACCCAAGGGGAGGATTCCCATCGTAACCTATCCGTTGATGGGAAAGGATACGCCATAAGAATCCTTTTGGAAATCTGCAGGAGATTCCCAAGCTTTTTCACATAACTCGTTCAGCTCGTGTGAGGGGAAAAGGTTACCTCAGGCTTCTTTCCCTTGTACATATGTACCCTCTTGTCAGGGATAGGGGGCTCCTCTGTGATGTGCAAAACATCTTTTATTGCCATAATCATATATCAAATGTATTTTGCCAATTTTGGCTGTAACTTTGCATCATCGTAATCGACACTGGAGTCAGAATCCGTGTTGGTATCTGTGTCAACAATCTGGATAGTGGGCACTTATGAGACCCTGACAGTCCCTGCGACATAGGATCAGGCATGGGTTGAGACCCTGACTGTCCCAAAGCTTCAGCCTTGTCTAATCTTTTGTGCAATGAGTTTACACTAGCATTTAAAACATTCCACATATCCATCCAATCAGGTGTCGGCGGAGACACCACATTCATTTGCTCCCGCTCCTCTCTAATATAGCCTTCTTCCTCAGACATGTCGACACACGCGTACCGACACACCACACACACAGGGAATGCTTTTACTGAAGACATTTCCCCCACAAGGCCCTTTGGCAGAGCTGGCCCTAACCAATATGATGCCCTAGGCAAGATTTTGCCTGGTGCCCCCTAGCACCACCGCTGGTTCCGCCTCTGACCTTGCACCTCTTTCCCAGCACCATCAACCCTCACCCATAACAGTACTTATTTTGGTGTTTGTACCCCCTATATTTTAAACAGGAACAGTTCGCACATTTGGCGCACAGTCCAAAAAGGGGTGTGTTTTTGCTGGCAATGGGCATGTCCACACAATAGTACCCCCAATTAAAATTCCGCCACACAGTACTGCAATTTTATTCACATTTGATCACGCGATAGTGTCCATAATTCACATTACATCCCACAGTAGTATCACTTTACCTTATAAACGTTACTTCTCACAGTAGTGCTCCTTATTCACATTACATCACACTGAATTGCTCCTTATTTACATTACACCACACCCTATTGCTCTTTATTCACATTAGACGACACAGTAAATGCCCTTTCTATACGCAACGCTACATATTAGAGCACCTTATACACATAATGCCACACATTAGTAATGCATTTATACACATAATTCCACACAGTAATGCCCCTTACACATATGAGACACGTCATTAATGTCCTTATAAACATAATGCGTCTTACACATTATGACAACCTTTATTAATGCCCTTTTACACATAATGGCCCTCATTCCGAGTTGTTAGCTCGCAAGCTGCTTTTAGCAGCATTGCACACGTTAAGCCGCCGCCTACTGGGAGTGAATCTTAGCTTATCAAAATTGCGAACAAAAGATTAGCAGAATTGCGAATAGACACTTCTTAGCAGTTTCTGAGTAGCTCCAGACTTACTCGACAACTGTGATCAGTTCAGTCAGTTTCGTTCCTGGTTTGACGTCACAAACACACCCAGCGTTCGCCCAGACACTCCCCCGTTTCTTCAGACACTCCCGCGTTTTACCCAGAAACGGCAGCGTTTTTTCACACACACCCATAAAACGGCCAGTTTCCGCCCAGAAACACCCACTTCCTGTCAATCACACTACGATCAGCAGAACAAAGAAAAAACCTCGTAATGCCGTGAGTAAAATACCTAACTGCATAGCAAATTTACTTTGCGCAGTCGCAGAGCGAACATTGCGCATGCGCAATTAGCGGAAAATCGCTGCGATGCGAAGAAAATTACCGAGCGAACAACTCGGAATGACCACCCTTGCGCATGCGCAATTAGCGGAAAATCGCTGCGATGCGAAGAAAATTACCGAGCGAACAACTCGGAATGACCACCAATGTCCCTTACACATATGCCGCACATTATTAATGCCCTTATACACATAATGACACACATAGTGCCCCTTACACATATGTTGCACATTATTAATGCATTTTTACATGACACACATAATGCTCCTAACTCATATTCCGAACACTACTGCACAATCAACCCACTCACATGCACACAGCACTCACACTGCCACTAACACTGTGACCTCTGCCTCTGCTTGGATACAGATGTGTCCTCATAAATCTTGCCTCAATGCTAACGTTGGGGCACCTTTTTTTTTATTAAAATGCATCTTATTTGCATTGCTATGTTGTTAGGATGCACACGCAGCTTCTGCTGATTAAAATGATATGCAGCACGCCTATATACTGTGTGAGACTGTGGCTGTATCTGCATATGAAATGCTACACACAGAATATAGGCATGCCGCATATCATTTTAATCAGCAGAAGTTGCTGATGCCCCTAGGCATATCAAATGCCCTAGGCAATTGCCTAGTTTGCCTATGCCTATGGCCGGCTCTGCCCTTTGGAGAGACAGAGAGAGAGTATGCCAGCACATACCCCAGCGCTATATAACCCAGGAATAGCACAGTAACTTAATGTTTGCACAGTAGCGCTGCTGTATGTAATTTGCGCCAAATTATGTGCCCCCCCCCCCTCTCTTTTCAACCCTCTTGTCTACCGTGGTATAAGCAGGGGAGAGTCCAGGGAGCTTCCTCTCAGCGGTGCTGTGGAGAAAAAATGGCGCTGGTGAGTGCTGAGGGAGAAGCCCCGCCCCCTCGGCGGCGGGCTTCTGTCCCGCTTAAACTGTACAATTGGCGGGGGCTCATACATATATACAGTGCCCAGCTGTATATATGTTATATTTCTGCCAAAAAGAGGTTTATATTGCAGCCCAGGGCGCCCCCCCTGCGCCCTGCACCCTTACAGTGACCGGAGTATGTGAGGTGTATGGGAGCAATGGCGCACAGCTGCAGTGCTGTGCGTTACCTCAATGAAGATCATGAAGTCCTCTGCCGCCTCTGAAGTTTTCTTTTCTTCTCATACTCACCCGGCTTCTATCTTCCGGCTCTGCGAGGGGGACGGCGGCGCGGCTCTGGGACGGACGGCGAGGGTGAGATCCTGCGTACCAATCCCTTTGGAGCTAATCCCTTTGGAGCTAATGGTGTCCAGTAGCTTAAGAAGCAGGACCTTGCAACTCGGAGAGTAGGGCTGCTTCTCTCCCCTCAGTCCCTCGATGCAGGGAGTCTGTTGCCAGCAGTGCTCCCTGAAAATTAAAAACCTAACAAAATACTTTCTGTCAGAAAGCTCAGGAGAGCTCCTGAAAAGCACCCAGTCTCCACTGGGCACAGTATCAAACTGAGGTATGGAGGAGGGGCATAGAGGGAGGAGCCAGTGCACACCCAGAACTAAAGTCTTTCTTAAAGTGCCCATGTCTCCTGCGGAGCCGTCTATCCCCATGGTCCTTACGGAGTCCCCAGCATCCTCTAGGACGTTAGAGAAAATAGGATTTTAATACCTACCAGTAAATCCTTTTCTCTTAGTCCGTAGAGGATGCTGGGCACCCGTCCCAGTGCGTACTGTGTCTGCAGTTATTAAATGGCCCTTAACTCCAGAACATTTATGTGGAGACAACTTTCCCGACTTGACCATCTTCCTTGGACGTTTTCCCCCTGTGTGACTGCTCCCCAGCCTCGGAGGGTTGCATCCATGGTCCCTAGGATCCAGTCCTGGATCCCGAACCTTCGCCCCTCTAGGAGGTGAGAACTGTGCAGCCACCAATGGAGTGAGATTCTGGTCTTGGAAGACAGGATTATCCTCCGGTGCGTGTGTAGGTGGGATCCGGACCACTTGTCCAACAGGTCCCACTGGAACACTCTGGCATGGAACCAGCCAAACTGAATGGGCTCGTAGGCCGCAACCATCTTACCCAGCAACCAAATGCATTGATGGATTAACACTCTTGCTGGTTTCAGAATTTGTTTGACCAGACTCTGGATCTCCAGAGCCTTTCCACTGGAAGAAAACCTCTTCTGTGTCCAGTATCACTCCCAAAAACAACAACCGCGTCATTGGGACCAACTGCAATTTTGGCAAGTTTAGGAGCCAACTATGTTGTTGAAGAACTGTCAGGGAGAGTGCAATGTTTTGCACTAACTGGTCCCTGGATTTCGCCTTTATCAAAAGATCATCCAAGTACGGGATTATTGTTACTCCTTGCTTGCGATCACCCTGGTGAAAATCCTCGGAGCCGTGGACAGACCAAACGGCAATGTCTGAAATTGGTAATGACAATACTGAATTGCAAACCTCAGGTAGCTTGATGCAGAGGCTAAATGGGAACATGTAAGTAGGCATCCTTTATGTCTACCAAAACCATGAAATCTCCTTCCTCTGGACTGGAGATCACTGCACTGAGAGATTCCATCTTGAAATTTAATTCAGATTTCAGATTGGTCTGACTGAGCTGTCCGGCTTAGGGACCACGAAGAGGCTTGAATAAAAACCTTCTCCCTGCTGACTAAAGACGATTTGAACAATCGGTGAGGGGGAACGTCTTGAAACCCCAGTTTGTACCCTTGGGACACTATTTGTAAAACACACGAGTCCATGTCCGAATGAATCCAGAACTGACTGAAGAGTTTTAGACGTGCCCCCACTGGTGCGGGCTCCTGCAAGAGAGCCCCAGCGTCATGCGGTGGATTTGGCAGAAGCAGAGGATGATCTCTGCTCCTGCGATCTTGAAGAGGATGCAGACCTCTTCCCTCTTCTCCTTCCTCTACCTGCAAAGAAAGGGGAATCTTAACTAGAGATGAGCGGGTTCGGTTTCTCTGAATCCGAACCCGCCAGAACTTCATGTTTTTTTTCACGGGTCCGAGCGACTCGGATCTTCCCGCCTTGCTCGGTTAACCCGAGCGCGCCCGAACGTCATCATGACGCTGTCGGATTCTCGCGAGGCTCGGATTCTATCGCGAGACTCGGATTCTATATAAGGAGCCCGCGTCGCCGCCATTTTCACACGTGCATTGAGATTGATAGGGAGAGGACGTGGCTGGCGTCCTCTCCGTTTAGAATTAGAATAGATTAGAGAGACACTTGATTTACTAATTTTGGGGAGCATTAGGAGTACTCAGTAGTGTACAGTGCAGAGTTTTGCTGATAGTGACCAGTGACCACCACTTTTATTTATAATCCGTTCTCTGCCTGAAAAAAGCGATACACAGCACACAGTGACTCAGTCACATACCATATCTGTGTGCACTGCTCAGGCTCAGGCCAGTGTGCTGCATCATCTATTATCTATATATAATATTATATATATCTGTCTGACTGCTCAGCTCACACAGCTTATAATTGTGGGGGAGACTGGGGAGCACTACTGCAGTGCCAGTTATAGGTTATAGCAGGAGCCAGGAGTACATAATATATTATATAGTGAGTGACCACCAGACACACAGTGCAGTTTATTTAATATATCCGTTCTCTGCCTGAAAAAAGCGATACACACAGTGACTCAGTCAGTCACATACCATATCTGTGTGCACTGCTCAGGCTCAGGCCAGTGTGCTGCATCATCTATATATATATTCCATAGACAAAAAACCTTACGGTTTCACATGTCCCATTAAGGCTTCTTAGACATGATCGAAATTTCAGAAACCTGTTGTAACTCTTCCACTCAAACTCCAAAAAGCAATGAAATTCCGATCATTAAGGCTGACACCTTAATGGACGTGTTCCTTGCGCAATACAGATATGGTATGCCATCACAGCCTGTGGGTAAGTGCAGATTCAGCACTCTCACAGAGTGACATTGCTGTCACTCACACAATGGTGGAGCTGCTAATTCACAGATTTGTGTGCTCATTGGAATACACACATGCAGTCTATGCAACTGAAGGTCTGAGCAGTTATGTGGTGCTCCCATCCCACACAGTCCTCACAACCATCCCATTCAGTCACAACAATCCCACCTTGTTACAACATCCTTCTAACTCCATACATCCATCTCATTTAGAATACACATTTAGCTCCCTCAAACATCTTGGTTAATTGCTAAAACTATAATACCACATCTACGGTCTATGCATCTACACTTACTTCCCCTACACCCCCATGCTGCTCTGTCTTCCCCAATCCCTACTGCTGTGTTCTCCCATCTGTGCTAGTCTGTACTAATTTATCTGTACCATCTGCCTTTCCCCACCTGTGCCTTGTCTGTACCACCGTTTCCTTCTCTCTGTGCTGCTCAGTTGATTGTAGATGTGCCAAATTTAGCACATCTACAATCATTTACTCTGACATGCAATGTGACGCCCAGCACAGGGCTAGTCCGCCCAGCATGTCAGGCCCTCCCCTCCCCCCGCTGCGCTCCCGGGTACGCACGCACAGTGCAGCCATTGTGCATTTGCACCCCACAAACTAATTCAGACTGCGATCGCTGCAGTCTGAATTATCCCCTGTGTTTCTTTGTCCCCCCCATTAGTGCTGCTTAGTCTTCCCTCTAGCCACACACTTTTGTTCCCCCATCCACAATGCTGTCTCCTCCCTCCAACCAACAACACTCTTACCTCATCCGAGCAGCTTTGTCTTCCGCTCAGACCTTTAAGTAGACAAGTCAAAATTTCAAACCCCCTGTTATGGTGTAGGGTACCTGGCCTTTTCTGATGTAATCAGAGTTAGATTTGATTCAGTGATTTAATAAAAACAGCTAGGAAGCACAATTTAGCAGTGGGTTGCAGAGAAAAAGAAATATGCTGGCAAAAAAAATCCAATTGAGTGATTAAACAGCTCTTCATTTTCTGGCTTTATTTTTATGCTAACAAATTTGTTCTCTGAAAAGTATCCACAAAGCCAAGTCTCTGATTAACACCTTTGTAGGGATGGTTTTTCACCTATTACTAAATTAAACTTGCTTCATTGGAAAGGCAGCAAGATGCATCCTCATTTCAATGTCTACTGAAATAATACAGGTTGACACCAGGAAACATTAACGCCACTGCATCCTTGCTGCTTTCTCATGTAGAAGTCTGTTTAATGTGAAAACAAGGTGATATCTAATTAGCACACAGGTAAGGAATTAAGAAAATCTTTATTTAAGGGTGAAGATGTTTCTCACAAAATCGTTGCCCCAATGCATCATTGAAATTCAAGCTGGAAAGATGATTTTAATATATCACTTGTACATTTTGTATTGCTCTTCTGGTGACAATGTAGTTTGTTTTTGTCAATTACCCTTTTAATAATAGGGTAAAGAAAATTAAGTGGATTTTTTAAAGAAAACTATACTGTCAATATACTATTAAAACAAATTAAAATGGTAAAAGTTATTGTACTTTAAGTAAAAATAAAAGAGCAAAAATATCAATCCCAGTTTTGATTACTTAAATTAACAAAAAAAATGCATATAGCAAAGGATAGTTTCAATCTGCCTACCTCTGGGTTATGGGCCCTGTATGCTTCCATTGCAGTACTCTGCTGCACATGTAAGTGCAAGAGATCCTGAAGCACTTACTCATCATGGGAAAGTACCAATGTGTTTCTTCATTGGGTGATGGAAGAAACATCTTACAAAAACTCTCCAGATTATTAATCGTTGCCCCAATGCATCATTGAAATTCAAGCTGGAAAGATGATTTTAATATATCACTTGTACATTTTGTATTGCTCTTCTGGTGACAATGTAGTTTGTTTTTGTCAATTACCATTTTAATAATAGGGTAAAGAAAATTAAGTGGATTTTTAAAAGAAAACAATACTTTCAATATACTATTAAAACAAATTAAAATGGTAAAAGTTATTGTACTTTAATGAAAAATAAAAGAGCAAAAATATCAATCCCAGTTTTGGATTACTTTAATTAACAAAAAAAATGCATATAGCAGAGGATAGTTTTAATCTGCCTACCTCTGGGTTATGGGCCCAGCATGCTTCCATTGCAGTACTTTGCTGCACATGTAAGTGCAAGAGATCCTGAAGCACTCAGTCATCAATGGAAAGTACCAATGTGTTTCTTCGTTGGTTGATGGAAGAAACATCTTACAAAAACTCTCCAGATTATTGACTTTTTAAAGTTTTTCTAGGAAACGTTCTAGATGTATGCTTATTAGCCTTTGTCAGTATGTACTTTTTAGAACGAAGGATTTGAGTTTGCCTGCACTGCTGCCGTTGATTTCTTTAAATCATGTTGAGCCAACAGTATCAGAATTTCATAATTTTCAATACAGTATAACAGAAAATTTCTATATATGTTGGCGGTGCGACCCCAGAGGTATTGAACATTTATAGAAACAAAAATTGGTCCTTCCAAAGAGATGGGGAACCAAGGAGAAAAAGCCTCTTTGTGGGTGCACTCTTTCAAAAACAATTTATACGTTTATTTGTAAATATTTATTGTTTAAAAATATAAATTTTATTATGACAATTAAAAATAATGTGTATAGAATAAGGGAAAAAAATTTACCTATTGGTATACCCTAAAAATTAAACAAATAAAGTACAAGGTGATTATGTGTCATTTATTGGACTCCTCCAAAGTAATAATTATCTCAAAAGATTCTTTATGATAGTTTGTAGCATCCCCTGTGAACAGTAGTGTGTTTTAGAGTAAAGGAATTGATTCCAAAGCTCTTGACACTGGATGCAATTTAATAAAATCTGTAGTGGAGGAGGATTAATTAATTGATTATCTGCTAGGCGAAAATCTATATGCTAATAATCATAGTAGGCAAAGAAGTTTACATAACAACAATTCTGTTTGTTACCGACTGTATAGAATATTACACACTGATGTGTGGATGTTTACTTAATAAATATCAGAAACCACACATCCTGCAATAGATAGCCGTAACTGTTAATCATTATACAAATGCTGCATTAATATCCAAATATCTTGCAAGTGCATGCAGCAAATGAAAGATGTTTCATAATGATAAAAAGTTGTTACTTAATAAAAAACAGAAATGACACATCCTGCAATTGGAAACTGTAACTTGTGATACCTAAATAAGACACTCTATTTGTATCAATAAATCTTACTGATGTATAAAGCAGGATTCTGTCTGCTGTGTCAGTTTAGGACAAGTGGTGGTTTTCACTGCAAGGAGAGGTAATTGAGGTAATAAGGTAAATCTTGGAGAGTACCCGTGCCGTGATTCCACTCACTTCTGCTGCCTTCCCATATGTGAACAATGGTCACAGTGAATGGGAGGTGAGAGAGTCAGTGGCCGGAACGGGTATGAAGAAAGACAGTGGCGTTACTTGCTTTTGCCGGGATACGGTGAGGGGTTATCCTGATAACAATTGTCATTGCAGGAAAAAGCCCACTCCCGACCCGCAATGAGTGCGCGCCGAAATACCTCAGGTGCGAGAAGTTCTAGTTGTTATAGCCCCCGTGGATGTCCTTGCTTGAGACGCGTGTGACCAAGCCCGGCTAGGGTGAAACGTACGTCCGCTTCGTTCACAGATACTCTGACGTCATCCTGACGTCTTTTCCGGATTCCCGTGTGACAATCACGGACCCGGACTCACAGGCAGAAACCCCCACACGCGTCTCAAGCAAGGACATCCACGGGGGCTATAACAACTAGAACTTCTCGCACCTGAGGTATTTCGGCGCGCACTCATTGCGGGTCGGGAGTGGGCTTTTTCCTGCAATGACAATTGTTATCAGGATAACCCCTCACCGTATCCCGGCAAAAGCAAGTAACGCCACTGTCTTTCTTCATACCCGTTCCGGCCACTGACTCTCTCACCTCCCATTCACTGTGACCATTGTTCACATATGGGAAGGCAGCAGAAGTGAGTGGAATCACGGCACGGGTACTCTCCAAGATTTACCTTATTACCTCAATTACCTCTCCTTGCAGTGAAAACCACCACTTGTCCTAAACTGACACAGCAGACAGAATCCTGCTTTATACATCAGTAAGATTTATTGATACAAATAGAGTGTCTTATTTAGGTATCACAAGTTACAGTTTCCAATTGCAGGATGTGTCATTTCTGTTTTTTATTAAGTAACAACTTTTTATCATTATGAAACATCTTTCATTTGCTGCATGCACTTGCAAGATATTTGGATATTAATGCAGCATTTGTATAATGATTAACAGTTACGGCTATCTATTGCAGGATGTGTGGTTTCTGATATTTATTAAGTAAACATCCACACATCAGTGTGTAATATTCTATACAGTCGGTAACAAACAGAATTGTTGTTATGTAAACTTCTTTGCCTACTATGATTATTAGCATATAGATTTTCGCCTAGCAGATAATCAATTAATTAATCCTCCTCCACTACAGATTTTATTAAATTGCATCCAGTGTCAAGAGCTTTGGAATCAATTCCTTTACTCTAAAACACACTACTGTTCACAGGGGATGCTACAAACTATCATAAAGAATCTTTTGAGATAATTATTACTTTGGAGGAGTCCAATAAATGACACATAATCACCTTGTACTTTATTTGTTTAATTTTTAGGGTATACCAATAGGTAAATTTTTTTCCCTTATTCTATACACATTATTTTTAATTGTCATAATAAAATTTATATTTTTAAACAATAAATATTTACAAATAAACGTATAAATTGTTTTTGAAAGAGTGCACCCACAAAGAGGCTTTTTCTCCTTGGTTCCCCATCTCTTTGGAAGGACCAATTTTTGTTTCCAGTATGTACTTTTTGCAAAGTGTCTCTGTGGCGCAATCGGTTAGTGTGTCCGGCTACTAATCTAAAGGTTGGTGGTTCAATCCCACCCAGGGATGTAATTGACATTGTTATCAGATTTTGGTGATCTTTAAGTAGACAAGTCAAAATTTAAAACCCCCTGTTATGGTGTAGGGTACCTGGCCTTCTCTGATGTAATCAGAGTCAGATTTGATTCAGTGATTTTATAAAAACAGCTAGGAAGCACAATTTAGCAGTGGGTTGCAGAGATAAAGAAATATGCTGGCAAAAAAATCCAATTGAGTGATTAAACAGCTCTTCATTTTCAGGCTTTATTTTTATGCTAACAAATTTGTTCTCTGAAAAGTGTCCACAAAGCCAAGTCTCTGATTAACACCTTTGTAGGGATGGTTTTTCACCTATTACTAAATTAAACTTGCTTCATTGGAAAGGCAGCAAGATGCATCCTCATTTCAATGTCTACTGAAATAATACAGGTTGACACCAGGAAACATTAACGCCACTGCATCCTTGCTGCTTTCTCATGTAGAAGTCTGTTTAATGTGAAAACAAGGTGATATCTAATTAGCACACAGGTAAGGAATTAAGAAAATCTTTATTTAAGGGTGAAGATGTTTCTCACAAAATCGTTGCCCCAATGCATCATTGAAATTCAAGCTGGAAAGATGATTTTAATATATCACTTGTACATTTTGTATTGCTCTTCTGGTGACAATGTAGTTTGTTTTTGTCAATTACCCTTTTAATAATAGGGTAAAGAAAATTAAGTGGATTTTTTAAAGAAAACTATACTGTCAATATACTATTAAAACAAATTAAAATGGTAAAAGTTATTGTACTTTAAGTAAAAATAAAAAAGCAAAAATATCAATCCCAGTTTTGATTACTAAAATTAACAAAAAAAAAATGCATATAGCAGAGGATAGTTTCAATCTGCCTACCTCTGGGTTATGTGCCCAGCATGCTTCCATTGCTGTACTCTGCTGCACATGTAAGTGCAATAGATCCTAAAGCACTCACTCATCATGGGAAAGTACCAATGTGTTTCTTCGTTGGTTGATGGAAGAAACATCTTACAAAAACTCTCCAGATTATTGACTTTTTAAAGTTTTTCTAGGAAAAGTTTTAGATGAATGCTTATTAGCCTTTGTCAGTATGTACTTTTGCAAAGTGTCTCTGTGGCGCAATCAGTTAGTGTGTATGGCTATTAACCAAAAGGTTGGTGGTTCAATCCCACCCAGGGACGTAATTGACCTTGTTATCAGGTTTTGGTGATCTTTAAGTAGACAAGTCAAAATTTCAAATCCCCCTGTTCTGGTGTAGGGTACCTGGCCTTCTCTGATGTAATCAGAGTTAGATTTGATTCAGTGATTTTATAAAATCAGTTAGGAAGCACAATTTAGCAGTGGGTTGCAGAGAAAAAGAAATATGCTGGCAAAAAAAATCCAATTGAGTGATTAAACAGCTCTTAATTTTCTGGCTTTATTTTTATGCTAACAAATTTGTTCTCTGAAAAGTGTCCACAAAGCCAAGTCTCTGATTAACACCTTTGTAAGGATGGTTTTTAACCTATTACTAAATTAAACTTGCTTCATTGGAAAGGCAGCAAGATGCATCCTCATTTCAATGTCTACTGAAATAATACAGGTTGACACCAGGAAACATTAACGCCACTGCATCCTTGCTGCTTTCTCATGTGGAAGTCTGTTTAATGTGAAAACAAGGTGATATCTAATTAGCACACAGGTAAGGAATTAAGAAAATCTTTATTTAAGGGTGAAAATGTTTCTCACAAAATCGTTGCCCCAATGCATCATTGAAATTCAAGCTGGAAATATGATTTTAATATATCACTTGTACATTTTGTATTGCTCTTCTGGTGACAATGTAGTTTGTTTTTGTCAATTACCCTTTTAATAATAGGGTAAAGAAAATTAAGTGGATTTTTGAAAGAAAACAATACTGTCAATATACTATTAAAACAAATTAAAATGGTAAAAGTTATTGTACTGTAAGTAAAAATAAAAGAGCCAACATATCAATCCCAGTTTTGGAATACTTTAATTAACAAAAACAAATGCATATAGCAGAGGATAGTTTCAATCTGCCTACCTCTGGGTTATGTGCTCAGCATGCTTCCATTGCTGTACTCTGCTGCACATGTAAGTGCAATAGATCCTGAAGCACTCACTCATCATGGGAAAGTACCAATGTGTTTCTTCGTTGGTTGATGGAAGAAACATCTTACAAAAACTCTCCAGATTATTGACTTTTTAAAGTTTTTCTAGGAAACGTTTTAGATGAATGCTTATTAGCCTTTGTCAGTATGTACTTTTGCAAAGTGTCTCTGTGGCGCAATCAGTTAGTGTGTATGGCTATTAACCAAAAGGTTGGTGGTTCAATCCCACCCAGGGACGTAATTGACCTTGTTATCAGATTTTGGTGATCTTTAAGTAGACAAGTCAAAATTTCAAACCCCCTCTTATGGTGTAGGGTACCTGGCCTTCTCTGATGTAATCAGAGTTAGATTTGATTCAGTGATTTTATAAAAACAGCTAGGAAGCACAATTTAGCAGTGGGTTGCAGAGAAAAAGAAATATGCTGGCAAAAAAATCCAATTGAGTGATTAAACAGCTCTTCATTTTCTGGCTTTATTTTTATGCTAACAAATTTGTTCTCTGAAAAGTGTCCACAAAGCCAAGTCTCTGATTAACACCTTTGTAAGGATGGTTTTTCACCTATTACTAAATTAAACTTGCTTCATTGGAAAGGCAGCAAGATGCATCCTCATTTCAATGTCTACTGAAATAATACAGGTTGACACCAGGAAACATTAACGCCACTGCATCCTTGCTGCTTTCTCATGTAAAAGTCTGTTTAATGTGAAAACAAGGTGATATCTAATTAGCACACAGGTAAGGAATTAAGAAAATCTTTATTTAAGGGTGAAGATGTTTCTCACAAAATCGTTGCCCCAATGCATCATTGAAATTCAAGCTGGAAAGATGATTTTAATATATCACTTGTACATTTTGTATTGCTCTTCTGGTGACAATGTAGTTTGTTTTTGTCAATTGCCATTTTAATAATAGGGTAAAGAAAATTAAGTGGATTTTTAAAAGAAAACAATACTGTCAATATACTATTAAAACAAATTAAAATGGTAAAAGTTATTGTACTTTAAGTAAAAATAAAAGAGCCAAAATATCAATCCCAGTTTTGGATTACTTTAATTAACAAAAAAAAATGCATATAGCAGAGGATAGTTTCAATCTGCCTACCGCTGGGTTATGGGCCCAGCATGCTTCCATTGCTGTACTCTGCTGCACATGTAAGTGCAAGAGATCCTGAAGCACTCACTCATCATGGGAAAGTACCAATGTGTTTCTTCGTTGGTTGATGGAAGAAACATCTTACAAAAACTCTCCAGATTATTGACTTTTTAAAGTTTTTCTAGGAAACGTTTTAGATGAATGCTTATTAGCCTTTGTCAGTATGGACTTTTGCAAAGTGTCTCTGTGGCGCAATCAGTTAGTGTGCACGGCTATTAACCAAAAGGTTGGTGGTTCAATCCCACCCAGGGACGTAATTGACCTTGTTATCAGATTTTGGTGATCTTTAAGTAGACAAGTCAAAATTTCAAATCCCCCTGTTCTAGTGTAGGGTACCTGGCCTTCTCTGATGTAATCAGAGTTAGATTTGATTCAGTGATTTTATAAAAACAGCTAGGAAGCACAATTTAGCAGTGGGTTGCAGAGAAAAAGAAATATGCTGGCAAAAAAAATCCAATTGAGTGATTAAACAGCTCTTAATTTTCTGGCTTTATTTTTATGCTAACAAATTTGTTCTCTGAAAAGTGTCCACAAAGCCAAGTATCTGATTAACACCTTTGTAAGGATGGTTTTTAACCTATTACTAAATTAAACTTGCTTCATTGGAAAGGCAGCAAGATGCATCCTCATTTCAATGTCTACTGAAATAATACAGGTTGACACCAGGAAACATTAACGCCACTGCATCCTTGCTGCTTTCTCATGTGGAAGTCTGTTTAATGTGAAAACAAGGTGATATCTAATTAGCACACAGGTAAGGAATTAAGAAAATCTTTATTTAAGGGTGAAGATGTTTCTCACAAAATCGTTGCCCCAATGCATCATTGAAATTCAAGCTGGAAATATGATTTTAATATATCACTTGTACATTTTGTATTGCTCTTCTGGTGACAATGTAGTTTGTTTTTGTCAATTACCCTTTTAATAATAGGGTAAAGAAAATTAAGTGGATTTTTGAAAGAAAACAATACTGTCAATATACTATTAAAACAAATTAAAATGGTAAAAGTTATTGTACTGTAAGTAAAAATAAAAGAGCCAACATATCAATCCCAGTTTTGGAATACTTTAATTAACAAAAACAAATGCATATAGCAGAGGATAGTTTCAATCTGCCTACCTCTGGGTTATGTGCTCAGCATGCTTCCATTGCTGTACTCTGCTGCACATGTAAGTGCAATAGATCCTGAAGCACTCACTCATCATGGGAAAGTACCAATGTGTTTCTTCGTTGGTTGATGGAAGAAACATCTTACAAAAACTCTCCAGATTATTGACTTTTTAAAGTTTTTCTAGGAAACGTTTTAGATGAATGCTTATTAGCCTTTGTCAGTATGCACTTTTGCAAAGTGTCTCTGTGGCGCAATCAGTTAGTGTGTATGGCTATTAACCAAAAGGTTGGTGGTTCAATCCCACCCAGGGACGTAATTGACCTTGTTATCAGATTTTGGTGATCTTTAAGTAGACAAGTCAAAATTTCAAACCCCCTCTTATGGTGTAGGGTACCTGGCCTTCTCTGATGTAATCAGAGTTAGATTTGATTCAGTGATTTTATAAAAACAGCTAGGAAGCACAATTTAGCAGTGGGTTGCAGAGAAAAAGAAATATGCTGGCAAAAAAATCCAATTGAGTGATTAAACAGCTCTTCATTTTCTGGCTTTATTTTTATGCTAACAAATTTGTTCTCTGAAAAGTGTCCACAAAGCCAAGTCTCTGATTAACACCTTTGTAAGGATGGTTTTTCACCTATTACTAAATTAAACTTGCTTCATTGGAAAGGCAGCAAGATGCATCCTCATTTCAATGTCTACTGAAATAATACAGGTTGACACCAGGAAACATTAACGCCACTGCATCCTTGCTGCTTTCTCATGTAAAAGTCTGTTTAATGTGAAAACAAGGTGATATCTAATTAGCACACAGGTAAGGAATTAAGAAAATCTTTATTTAAGGGTGAAAATGTTTCTCACAAAATCGTTGCCCCAATGCATCATTGAAATTCAAGCTGGAAAGATGATTTTAATATATCACTTGTACATTTTGTATTGCTCTTCTGCTGACAATGTAGTTTGTTTTTGTCAATTACCATTTTAATAATAGGGTAAAGAAAATTAAGTGGATTTTTAAAAGAAAACAATACTTTCAATATACTATTAAAACAAATTAAAATGGTAAAAGTTATTGTACTTTAATGAAAAATAAAAGAGCAAAAATATCAATCCCAGTTTTGGATTACTTTAATTAACAAAAAAAATGCATATAGCAGAGGATAGTTTTAATCTGCCTACCTCTGGGTTATGGGCCCAGCATGCTTCCATTGCAGTACTCTGCTGCACAAGTAAGTGCAAGAGATCCTGAAGCACTCACTCATCATGGGAAAGTACCAATGTGTTTCTTCGTTGGTGGATGGAAGAAACATCTTACAAAAACTCTCCAGATTATTGACTTTTTAAAGTTTTTCTAGGAAACATTTTAGATGAATGCTTATTAGTCTTTGTCAGTATGTGCTTTTTGCAAAGTGTCTCTGTGGCGCAATCGGTTAGTGTGTCCGGCTACTAACCAAAAGGTTGGTTGTTCAATCCCCCCCAGGGACGTAATTGACCTTGTTATCAGATTTTGGTGATCTTTAAGTAGACAAGTCAAAATTTCAAATCCCCTCTTATGGTGTAGGGTACCTGGCCTTCTCTGATGTAATCAGAGTTAGATTTGATTCAGTGATTTTATAAAAACAGCTAGGAAGCACAATTTAGCAGTGGGTTGCAGAGAAAAAGAAATATGCTGGCAAAAAAATCCAATTGAGTGATTAAACAGCTCTTCATTTTCTGGCTTTATTTTTATGCTAACAAATTTGTTCTCTGAAAAGTGACCACAAAGCCAAGTCTCTGATGAACACCTTTGTAAGGATGGTTTTTCACCTATTACTAAATTAAACTTGCTTCATTGGAAAGGCAGCAAGATGCATCCTCATTTCAATGTCTACTGAAATAATACAGGTTGACACCAGGAAACATTAACGCCAATGCATCCTTGCTGCTTTCTCATGTGGAAGTCTGTTTAATGTGAAAACAAGGTGATATCTAATTAGCACACAGGTAAGGAATTAAGAAAATCTTTATTTAAGGGTGAAGATGTTTCTCACAAAATCGTTGCCCCAATGCATCATTGAAATTCAAGCTGGAAAGATGATTTTAATATATCACTTGTACATTTTGTATTGCTCTTCTGGTGACAATGTAGTTTGTTTTTGTCAATTACCATTTTAATAATAGGGTAAAGAAAATTAAGTGGATTTTTGAAAGAAAACAATACTGTCAATATACTATTAAAACAAATTAAAATGGTAAAAGTTATTGTACTTTAAGTAAACATAAAATAGCTAACATATCAATCCCAGTTTTGGATTACTTTAATTAACAAAAAAAATGCATATAGCAGAGGATAGTTTCAATCTGCCTACCTCTGGGTAATGGGCCCAGCATGCTTCCATTGCAGTACTCTGCTGCACATGTAAGTGCAAGAGATCCTGAAGCACTCACTCATCATGGGAAAGTACCAATGTGTTTCTTCGTTGGTTGATTTAAGAAAATTCTTACAAAAACTCTCCAGATTATTGACTTTTTAAAGTTTTTCTATGAAACGTTCTAGATGAATGCTTATTAGCCTTTGTCAGTATGTACTTTTTGCAAATTGTCTCTGTGGCGCAATCGGTTAGTGTGTCTGGCTACTAACCAAAAGGTTGGTGGTTTAATCCCACCCAGGGACATAATTGACCTTGTGATCAGGTTTTGGTGATATTTAAGTAGACAAGTCAAAATTTCAAACCCCCTCTTATGGTGTAGGGTACCTGGCCTTTTCTGATGTAATCAGAGTTAGATTTGATTCAGTGATTTTATAAAAAACAGCGAGGAAGCACAATTTAGCAATGGGTTGCAGAGAAAAAAAATATGCTGGCAGAAAAATCCAATTGAGTGATTAAACAGCTCTTCATTTTCTGCCTTTATTTTTATGCTAACAAATTTGTTCTCTAAAAAGTGTCCACAAAGCCAAGTCTCTGATTAACACCTTTGTAGGGATGGTTTTTCACCTATAACTAAATTAAACTTGCTTCATTGGAAAGGCAGCAAGATGCATCCTCATTTCAATGTCTACTGAAATAATACAGGTTGACACCAGGAAACATTAACGCCACTGCATCCTTGCTGCTTTCTCATGTAGAAGTCTGTTTAATGTGAAAACAAGGTGATATCTAATTAGCACACAGGTAAGGAATTAAGAAAATCTTTATTTAAGGGTGAAGATGTTTCTCACAAAATCGTTGCCCCAATGCATCATTGAAATTCAAGCTGGAAAGATGATTTTAATATATCACTTGTACATTTTGTATTGCTCTTCTGGTGACAATGTAGTTTGTTTTTGTCAATTACCCTTTTAATAATAGGGTAAAGAAAATTAAGTGAATTTTTTAAAGAAAACTATACTGTCAATATACTATTAAAACAAATTAAAATGGTAAAAGTTATTGTACTTTAAGTAAAAATAAAAGAGCAAAAATATCAATCCCAGTTTTGATTACTTAAATTAACAAAAAAAATGCATATAGCAAAGGATAGTTTCAATCTGCCTACCTCTGGGTTATGGGCCCAGCATGCTTCAATTGCAGTACTCTGCTGCACATGTAAGTGCAAGAGATCCTGAAGCACTCACTCATCATGGGAAAGTACCAATGTGTTTCTTCGTTGGTTGATGGAAGAAACATCTTACAAAAACTCTCCAGATTATTGACTTTTTAAAGTTTTTCTAGGAAACGTTCTAGATGTATGCTTATTAGCCTTTGTCAGTATGTACTTTTTTGCAAAGTGTCTCTGTGGCGCAATCGGTTAGTGTGTCCGGCTACTAACCAAAAGGTTGGTGGTTCAATCCCACCCAGGGACGTAATTGACCTTGTGATCAGATTTTGGTGATCTTTAAGTAGACAAGTCAAAATTTCAAATCCCCTCTTATGGTGTAGGGTACCTGGCCTTCTCTGATGTAATCAGAGTTAGATTTGATTCATTGATTTTATAAAAACAGCTAGGAAGCACAATTTAGCAGTGGGTTGCAGAGAAAAAGAAATATGCTGGCAAAAAAAATCCAATTGAGTGATTAAACAGCTCTTCATTTTCTGGCTTTATTTTTATGCTAACAAATTTGTTCTCTGAAAAGTGTCCACAAAGCCAAGTCTCTGATTAACACCTTTGTAGGGATGGTTTTTCACCTATTACTAAATTAAACTTGCTTCATTGGAAAGGCAGCAAGATGCATCCTCATTTCAATGTCTACTGAAATAATACAGGTTGACACCAGGAAACATTAACGCCACTGCATCCTTGCTGCTTTCTCATGTAGAAGTCTGTTTAATGTGAAAACAAGGGGATATCTAATTAGCACACAGGTAAGGAATTAAGAAAATCTTTATTTAAGGGTGAAAATGTTTCTCACAAAATCGTTGCCCCCAATGCATCATTGAAATTCAAGCTGGAAAGATGATTTTAATATATCACTTGTACATTTTGTATTGCTCTTCTGGTGACAATGTAGTTTGTTTTTGTCAATTACCATTTTAATGATAGGGTAAAGAAAATTAAGTGGATTTTCAAAAGAAAACAATACTTTCAATATACTATTAAAACAAATTAAAATGGTAAAAGTTATTGTACTTTAATGAAAAATAAAGAGCAAAAATATCAATCCCAGTTTTGGATTACTTTAATTAACAAAAAAAATGCATATAGCAGAGGATAGTTTCAATCTGCCTACCTCTGGGTAATGGGCCCAGCATGCTTCCATTGCAGTACTCTGCTGCACATGTAAGTGCAAGAGATCCTGAAGCACTCACTCATCATGGGAAAGTACCAATGTGTTTCTTCGTTGGTTGATTTAAGAAAATTCTTACAAAAACTCTCCAGATTATTGACTTTTTAAAGTTTTTCTAGGAAACGTTCTAGATGAATGCTTATTAGCCTTTGTCAGTATGTACTTTTTGCAAATTGTCTCTGTGGCGCAATCGGTTAGTGTGTCTGGCTACTAACCAAAATGTTGGTGGTTCAATCCCACCCAGGGACATAATTGACCTTGTGATCAGGTTTTGGTGATATTTAAGTAGACAAGTCAAAATTTCAAACCCCCTTTTATGGTGTAGGGTACCTGGCCTTCTCTGATGTAATCAGAGTTAGATTTGATTCAGTGATTTTATAAAAAACAGCTAGGAAGCACAATTTAGCAATGGGTTGCAGAGAAAAAAAATATGCTGGCAGAAAAATCCAATTGAGTGATTAAACAGCTCTTCATTTTCTGCCTTTATTTTTATGCTAACAAATTTGTTCTCTAAAAAGTGTCCACAAAGCCAAGTCTCTGATTAACACCTTTGTAGGGATGGTTTTTCACCTATAACTAAATTAAACTTGCTTCATTGGAAAGGCAGCAAGATGCATCCTCATTTCAATGTCTACTGAAATAATACAGGTTGACACCAGGAAACATTAACGCCACTGCATCCTTGCTGCTTTCTCATGTAGAAGTCTGTTTAATGTGAAAACAAGGTGATATCTAATTAGCACACAGGTAAGGAATTAAGAAAATCTTTATTTAAGGGTGAAGATGTTTCTCACAAAATCGTTGCCCCAATGCATCATTGAAATTCAAGCTGGAAAGATCACTTGTACATTTTGTATTGCTCTTCTGGTGACAATGTAGTTTGTTTTTCTCAATTACCCTTTTAATAATAGGGTAAAGAAAATTAAGTGGATTTTTTAAAGAAAACTATATTGTCAATATACTATTAAAACAGAGGGTTTGAGTTTGCCTGCACTGCTACAGTTGATTTCATTAAATCATGTTGAGCCAACAGTATCAGAGTGTCATGAATTTATTACAATGAAACAAGAGATTTCTATATATGTTGGCGGTGCGACCCCAGAGGTATTAAATATGTTTGTAGAAAAGGGAATTGGTCCCTCCAAAGAAATGGGGAACCAAAGAGAAAAAGCCTCTTTGTGGGTGCACTCTTTCAAAAACAATATATATATATATGTTATCTTTCAATATTTATTGTGTAAAAAATTATACTTTATTTCGACAATTAAAAATGATGTGTATAGAAAAAAGGGCAAAAATACCTATTGGTATACCCTATAGAACAGATAAATAAGGTACAAAGGTGATTATGTCTCATATAATAAGCTCCTCCAAAATAACAATGTATCTCAAAAGATTCTTTGTAATAGTTTGTAGCAACCCCTGTATATAGTGGTGTGTTTTAGAGTGAGGGCAATAATACCAAAACTCTTAACACGGGATGCAATTTAATAAAATCTGAATTGGAGGAGAGTTGATTAATTACATGCTAGGCGAAAATTTATATGCTGATAACTTAAGTAGGCAAAAAAGGATTATATAGCACTAATATGCTTATTACTGTACTTGTAAAGTATTACACAGTGATATTAAATGTTACACAATAAATGTCAGAAGTAACAAGTCCCACAGTAGGAAGCCGTAACTGACAATCGTTGAATTAGATACTATATTTGTATCAATTTGTCTCGCTAATGCGTACAACGAATACTGTCTGCTAAATCAGGTGTAACAAATATTGATTTTCACTGCAAGGATGATTATGCTAAAAAAACAGAACTGGTATATTAATTGGTTAACATTGACCTTGTAATAATAAAGGTGAGTATTGGAAAGTACCCGTGCCGTTGATCCACTGACTTCTGTTGCCTTCCCATGTGTGAAAAAGGTGTCACAGTGAATGGGAGGTGAGAGAGTCAGCGGCCGGAGCGGGTATGAAGGAAGACAGTGGCGTTACTTGCTGTTGTCGGGAAACGGAGAGGGGTTATCCTGATAACAATATTGTCATTGCAGGAAGAAACCCACTCCCGTCCCGCAATGAGTGCGCGCCGAAATACCTCTGATTAAGAGAGGGTCCTGCTGTTGTAGCCCCCGTGGATATCCTTGCTTGAGAAGCGTGTAAGGAGTTTTGCCTACGAATCCGGGTCCGTGAACGTTACACGGGATTCCCGGAAAGACGTCAGAATGACGTCAGAGTGTTTGAGAAGCGGACGTACGTTTCACCCTAGCCGGGTAATTCAACGATTGTCAGTTACGGCTTCCTACTGTGGGACTTGTTACTTCTGACATTTATTGTGTAACATTTAATATCACTGTGTAATACTTTACAAGTACAGTAATAAGCATATTAGTGCTATATAATCCTTTTTTGCCTACTTAAGTTATCAGCATATAAATTTTCGCCTAGCATGTAATTAATCAACTCTCCTCCATTTCAGATTTTATTAAATCGCATCCCGTGTTAAGAGTTTTGGTATTATTGCCCTCACTCTAAAACACACCACTATATACAGGGGTTGCTACAAACTATTACAAAGAATCTTTTGAGATACATTGTTATTTTGGAGGAGCTTATTATATGAGACATGATCACCTTTGTACCTTATTTATCTGTTCTATAGGGTATACCAATAGGTATTTTTGCCCTTTTTTCTATACACATCATTTTTAATTGTCGAAATAAAGTATAATTTTTTACACAATAAATATTGAAAGATAACATATATATATATATATTGTTTTTGAAAGAGTGCACCCACAAAGAGGCTTTTTCTCTTTGGTTCCCCATTTCTTTGGAGGGACCAATTCCCTTTTCTACAATATACTATTAAAACAAATTAAAATGGTAAAAGTTATTGTACTTTAAGTAAAAATAAAAGAGCAAAAACATCAATCCCAGTTTTGATTACTTAAATTAACAAAAAAAAAATGCATATAGCAAAGGATAGTTTCAATCTGCCTACCTCTGGGTTATGGGCCCAGCATGCTTCCATTGCAGTACTCTGCTGCACATGTAAGTGCAAGAGATCCTGAAGCACTCACTCATCATGGGAAAGTACCAATGTGTTTCTTCGTTGGTTGATGGAAGAAACATCTTACAAAAACTCTCCTGATTATTGACTTTTTAAAGTTTTTCTAGGAAACTTTCTAGATGTATGCTTATTAGCCTTTGTCAGTATGTACTTTTTGCAAAGTGTCTCTGTGGCGCAATCGGTTAGTGTATCTGGCTACTAACCAAAAGGTTGGTGGTTCAATCCCACCAAGGGACGTAATTGACCTTGTTATCAGATTTTGGTGATCTTTAAGTAGACAAGTCAAAATTTCAAACCCCCTGTTATGGTGTAGGGTACCTGGCCTTCTCTGATGTAATCAGAGTTAGATTTGATTCAGTGATTTTATAAAAACAGCTAGGAAGCACAATTTAGCAGTGGGTTGCAGAGAAAAAGAAATATGCTGGCAAAAAAAATCCAATTGAGTGATTAAACAGCTCTTCATTTTCTGGCTTTATTTTTATGCTAACAAATATGTTCTTTGAAAAGTGTCCACAAAGCCAAGTCTCTGATTAACACCTTTGTAGGGATGGTTTTTCACCTATTACTAAATTAAACTTGCTTCATTGGAAAGGCAGCAAGATGCATCCTCATTTCAATGTCTACTGAAATAATACAGGTTGACACCAGGAAACATTAAAGCCACTGCATCCTTGCTGCTTTCTCATGTAGAAGTCTGTTTAATGTGAAAACAAGGTGATATCTAATTAGCACACAGGTAAGGAATTAAGAAAATCTTTATTTAAGGGTGAAGATGTTTCTCACAAAATCGTTGCCCCAATGCATCATTGAAATTCAAGCTGGAAAGATGATTTTAATATATCACTTGTACATTTTGTATTGCTCTTCTGGTGACAATGTAGTTTGTTTTTGTCAATTACCATTTTAATAATAGGGTAAAGAAAATTAAATGGATTTTTGAAAGAAAACAATACTGTCAATATACTATTAAAACAAATTAAAATGGTAAAAGTTATTGTACTTTAAGTAAAAATAAAAGAGCCAAAATATCAATCCCAGTTTTGGATTACTTTAATTAACAAAAAAAAATGCATATAGCAGAGGATAGTTTCAATCTGCCTACCGCTGAGTTATGGGCCCAGCATGCTTCCATTGCAGTACTCTGCTGCACATGTAAGTGCAAGAGATCCTGAAGCACTCACTCATCATGGGAAAGTACCAATGTGTTTCTTCATTGGTTGATGGAAGAAACATCTTACAAAAACTCTCCAGATTATTGACTTTTTAAAGTTTTTCTAGGAAAAGTTTTATATGAATGCTTATTAGCCTTTGTCAGTATGGACTTTTGCAAAGTGTCTCTGTGGCGCAATCAGTTAGTGTGCATGGCTATTAACCAAAAGGTTGGTGGTTCAATCCCACCCAGGGACGTAATTGACCTTGTTATCAGATTTTGGTGATCTTTAAGTAGACAAGTCAAAATTTCAAACCCCCTGTTCTGGTGTAGGGTACCTGGCCTTCTCTGATGTAATCAGAGTTAGATTTGATTCAGTGATTTTATAAAAACAGCTAGGAAGCCCAATTTAGCAGTGGGTTGCAGAGAAAAAGAAATATGCTGGCAAAAAAAATCCAATTGAGTGATTAAACAGCTCTTCATTTTCTGGCTTTATTTTTATGCTAACAAATTTGTTCTCTGAAAAGTGACCACAAAGCCAAGTCTCTGATTAACACCTTTGTAAAGATGGTTTTTAACCTATTACTAAATTAAACTTGCTTCATTGGAAAGGCAGCAAGATGCATCCTCATTTCAATGTCTACTGAAATAATACAGTTTGACACCAGGAAACATTAACGCCACTGCATCCTTGCTGCTTTCTCATGTAGAAGTCTGTTTAATGTGAAAACAAGGTGATATCTAATTAGCACACAGGTAAGGAATTAAGAAAATCTTTATTTAAGGGTGAAGATGTTTCTCACAAAATCGTTGCCCCAATGCATCATTGAAATTCAAGCTGGAAAGATGATTTTAATATATCACTTGTACATTTTGTATTGCTCTTCTGGTGACAATGTAGTTTGTTTTTGTCAATTACCCTTTTAATAATAGGGTAAAGAAAATGAAGTGGATTTTTTTTAAGGAAAACTATACTGTCAATATACTATTAAAACAAATTAAAATGGTAAAAGTTATTGTACTTTAAGTAAAAATAAAAGAGCAAAAATATCAATCCCAGTTTTGATTACTTAAATTAACAAAAAAAAAATGCATATAGCAAAGGATAGTTTCAATCTGCCTACCTCTGGGTTATGGGCCCAGCATGCTTCCATTGCAGTACTCTGCTGCACATGT
Source organism: Pseudophryne corroboree (assembly GCF_028390025.1). Taxonomy (NCBI): domain Eukaryota; kingdom Metazoa; phylum Chordata; class Amphibia; order Anura; family Myobatrachidae; genus Pseudophryne; species Pseudophryne corroboree. The sequence continues at coordinate 1,165,175 of NW_026967608.1, forward strand.
AAGTGCAAGAGATCCTGAAGCACTCACTCATCATGGGAAAGTACCAATGTGTTTCTTCGTTGGTTGATGGAAGAAACATCTTACAAAAACTCTCCAGATTATTGACTTTTTAAAGTTTTTCTAGGAAACGTTCTAGATGTATGCTTATTAGCCTTTGTCAGTATGTACTTTTTGCAAAGTGTCTCTGTGGCGCAATCGGTTAGTGTGTCCGGCTACTAATCAAAAGGTTGGTGGTTCAATCCCACCCAGGGACGTAATTGACCTTGTTATCAGATTTTGGTGATCTTTAAGTAGACAAGTCAAAATTTAAAACCCCCTGTTATGGTGTAGGGTACCTGGCCTTCTCTGATGTAATCAGAGTTAGATTTGATTCATTGATTTTATAAAAACAGCTAGGAAGCACAATTTAGCAGTGGGTTGCAGAGAAAAAGAAATATGCTGGCAAAAAAAATCCAATTGAGTGATTAAACAGCTCTTCATTTTCTGGCTTTATTTTTATGCTAACAAATTTGTTCTCTGAAAAGTGTCCACAAAGCCAAGTCTCTGATTAACACCTTTGTAGGGATGGTTTTTCACCTATTACTAAATTAAACTTGCTTCATTGGAAAGGCAGCAAGATGCATCCTCATTTCAATGTCTACTGAAATAATACAGGTTGACACCAGGAAACATTAACGCCACTGCATCCTTGCTGCTTTCTCATGTAGAAGTCTGTTTAATGTGAAAACAAGGTGATATCTAATTAGCACACAGGTAAGGAATTAAGAAAATCTTTATTTAAGGGTGAAGATGTTTCTCACAAAATCGTTGCCCCAATGCATCATTGAAATTCAAGCTGGAAAGATGATTTTAATATATCACTTGTACATTTTGTATTGCTCTTCTGGTGACAATGTAGTTTGTTTTTGTCAATTACCCTTTTAATAATAGGGTAAAGAAAATTAAGTGGATTTTTTAAAGAAAACTATACTGTCAATATACTATTAAAACAAATTAAAATGGTAAAAGTTATTGTACTTTAAGTAAAAATAAAAAAGCAAAAATATCAATCCCAGTTTTGATTACTAAAATTAACAAAAAAAAAATGCATATAGCAGAGGATAGTTTCAATCTGCCAACCTCTGGGTTATGTGCCCAGCATGCTTCCATTGCTGTACTCTGCTGCACATGTAAGTGCAATAGATCCTAAAGCACTCACTCATCATGGGAAAGTACCAATGTGTTTCTTCGTTGGTTGATGGAAGAAACATCTTACAAAAACTCTCCAGATTATTGACTTTTTAAAGTTTTTCTAGGAAACGTTCTAAATGTATGCTTATTAGACTTTGTCAGAATGGACTTTTTTGCAAAGTGTCTCTGTGGCGCAATCGGTTAGTGTGTCCGGCTACTAACCAAAAGGTTGGTGGTTCAATCCCAACCAGGGACGTAATTGACCTTGTTATCAGATTTTGGTGATCTTTAAGTAGACAAGTCAAAATTTCAAACCCCCTGTTATGGTGTAGGGTACCTGGCCTTCTCTGATGTAATCAAAGTTAGATTTGATTCAGTGATTTTATAAAAACAGCTAGGAAGCACAATTTAGCAGTGGGTTGCAGAGAAAAAGAAATATGCTGGGAAAAAAAAATCCAATTGAGTGATTAAACAGCTCTTCATTTTCTGGCTTTATTTTTATGCTAACAAATTTGTTCTTTGAAAAGTGTCCACAAAGCCAAGTCTCTGATTAACACCTTTGTAGGTATGGTTTTTCACCTATTACTAAATTAAACTTGCTTCATTGGAAAGGCAGCAAGATGCATCCTCATTTCAATGTCTACTGAAATAATACAGGTTGACACCAGGAAACATTAATGCCACTGTATCCTTGCTGCTTTCTCATGTGGAAGTCTGTTTAATGTGAAAACAAGGTGATATCTAATTAGCACACAGGTAAGGAATTAAGAAAATCTTTATTTAAGGGTGAAGATGTTTCTCACAAAATTGTTGCCCCAATGCATCATTGAAATTCAAGCTGGAAAGATGATTTTAATATATCACTTGTACATTTTGTATTGCTCTTCTGGTGACAATGTAGTTTGTTTTTGTCAATTACCATTTTAATAATAGGGTAAAGAAAATTAAGTGGATTTTTAAAAGAAAACAATACTGTCAATATACTATTAAAACAAATTAAAATGGTAAAAGTTATTGTACTTTAAGTAAAAATAAAAGAGCCAAAATATCAATCCCAGTTTTGGATTACTTTAATTAACAAAAAAAAATGCATATAGCAGAGGATAGTTTCAATCTGCCTACCGCTGGGTTATGGGCCCAGCATGCTTCCATTGCTGTACTCTGCTGCACATGTAAGTGCAAGAGATCCTGAAGCACTCACTCATCATGGGAAAGTACCAATGTGTTTCTTCGTTGGTTGATGGAAGAAACATCTTACAAAAACTCTCCAGATTATTGACTTTTTAAAGTTTTTCTAGGAAACATTTTAGATGAATGCTTATTAGCCTTTGTCAGTACTGACTTTTGCAAAGTGTCTCTGTGGCGCAATCAGTTAGTGTGCACGGCTATTAACCAAAAGGTTGGTGGTTCAATCCCACCCAGGGACGTAATTGGCCTCGTTATCAGATTTTGGTGATCTTTAAGTAGACAAGTCAAAATTTCAAATCCCCCTGTTCTGGTGTAGGGTACCTGGCCTTCTCTGATGTAATCAGAGTTAGATTTGATTCAGTGATTTTATAAAATCAGCTAGGAAGCACAATTTAGCAGTGGGTTGCAGAGAAAAAGAAATATGCTGGCAAAAAAAATCCAATTGAGTGATTAAACAGCTCTTAATTTTCTGGCTTTATTTTTATGCTAACAAATTTGTTCTCTGAAAAGTGTCCACAAAGCCAAGTCTCTGATTAACACCTTTGTAAGGATGGTTTTTCACCTATTACTAAATTAAACTTGCTTCATTGGAAAGGCAGCAAGATGCATCCTCATTTCAATGTCTACTGAAATAATACAGGTTGACACCAGGAAAAATTAACGCCACTGCATCCTTGCTGCTTTCTCATGTGGAAGTCTGTTTAATGTGAAAACAAGGTGATATCTAATTAGCACACAGGTAAGGAATTAAGAAAATCTTTATTTAAGGGTGAAAATGTTTCTCACAAAATCGTTGCCCCAATGCATCATTGAAATTCAAGCTGGAAATATGATTTTAATATATCACTTGTACATTTTGTATTGCTCTTCTGGTGACAATGTAGTTTGTTTTTGTCAATTACCATTTTAATAATAGGGTAAAGAAAATTAAGTGGATTTTTGAAAGAAAACAATACTGTCAATATACTATTAAAACAAATTAAAATGGTAAAAGTTATTGTACTGTAAGTAAAAATAAAAGAGCCAACATATCAATCCCAGTTTTGGAATACTTTAATTAACAAAAACAAATGCATATAGCAGAGGATAGTTTCAATCTGCCTACCTCTGGGTTATGTGCTCAGCATGCTTCCATTGCTGTACTCTGCTGCACATGTAAGTGCAATAGATCCTGAAGCACTCACTCATCATGGGAAAGTACCAATGTGTTTCTTCGTTGGTTGATGGAAGAAACATCTTACAAAAACTCTCCAGATTATTGACTTTTTAAAGTTTTTCTAGGAAACGTTTTAGATGAATGCTTATTAGCCTTTGTCAGTATGTACTTTTGCAAAGTGTCTCTGTGGCGCAATCAGTTAGTGTGTATGGCTATTAACCAAAAGGTTGGTGGTTCAATCCCACCCAGGGACGTAATTGACCTTGTTATCAGATTTTGGTGATCTTTAAGTAGACAAGTCAAAATTATATGTGTTCAGATGAACATGGGAGGGCAGAAGGCTGCCTAATACTGAAGCACCCCCAAACAACAAAAGGCCATTCAAGCCTATACATCTGCCCACTAAATAGGCAAAGGAGGGGGAATGCACCTGACTCAAGCGCAGTGGAGAATGATTTCAACGTTGTGCAAGGTTCTGCAACCCTTTGAACTTGCCACACGTGAAGTCAGTTCAGACACTGCCAGCCTGAGTCAGGTCATTCCCCTCATCAGGCTTTTGCAGAAGAAGCTGGAGACATTGAAGGAGGAGCTAAAACAGAGCGATTCCACTAGGCATGTGGGACTTGTGGATGGAGCCCTTAATTCACTTAACCAGGATTCAATCTGTTGAAATCAGAGCACTACATTTTGGCCACCGTGCTCGATCCTAGATTTAAAACCTACATTGTATCTCTCTTTCCGGCAGACACAAGTCTGCAGAGGTTCAAAGACCTGCTGGTGAGAAAATTGTCAAGTCAAGCGGAACGTGACCCGTCAACAGCTCCTCCTTCACATTCTCCCGCAAGTGGGGGTGCGAGGAAAAGGCTAAGAATTCCGAGCCCACCCGCTGGCGGTGATGCAGGGCAGTCTGGAGTGAGTGCTGGCATCTGGTCCGGACTGAAGGACCTGGCAACGATTACTGACATGTCGTCTACTGTCACTGCATATGATTCTGTCACCTTTGAAAGAATGGTGGAGAATTATATGAGTGACTGCATCCAGGTAGGCACGTCAGTATGTATACTGGCAGGAAAAAGAGGCAATTTGGAGGCCCTTGCACAAACTGGCTTTATTCTACCTAAGTTGCCCTCCCTCCAGTGTGTACTCCAAAAGAGTGTTTAGTGCAGCCGCTCACCTTGTCAGCAATCGGCGTACGAGGTTACTTCCAGAAAATGTGGAGAAGATGATGATCATCAAAATGAATTATAATCAATTCCTCCGTGGAGACATTCACCAGCAATTGCCTCCAGAAAGTACACAGGGATCTGAGATGGTGGATTCCAGTGGGGACGAATTAATAATCTGTGAGGAGGGGGATGTACACAGTGAAAGGGGTGAGGAATCGGAGGATGATGAGGTGGACATCTTGCCTCTGTAGAGCCAGTTTGTGCAAGGAGAGATTGATTGATTGATTCTTTTTTGGTGGGGGCACAAACCAACCAGTCATTTCAGTCAGTCGTGTGGCAGACCCTGTCGCTGAAATGATGGGTTCATCAATGTTTTTCTTTTCAATCTAAGCCCCTGCAGTTTTCTGTAAGCATCTGCTTCGCTATGATGATCAACAAGTCACATAGGCAAACACTCAGGGCTGGAGGCGTAGATCTTAGGACCAGCTGCTACAAGCATGGCAGAGGTGTCACTATCACTGGTGACACCCAGAGAGGTGGCGAAGGAGATTGTAATGCAGTGCACGCAGATAAGCAGCGCAATGGTAAAAAGGAGGCATGGTCTCATAGGTAGGGGCGTGGCCTGAATCACCATTTTGTTGCTCCGGGTATCCCGGGGGTTGGGGGCTGCACCCGGGGACTAGTGTGTGAGTGGTGCTGGCTCCTGCACAGTGACAGAAACTGGGTGTTGCACGTAATGTCACAGTGAAACACCCATATTCTGTCACTGAAGAAGAGCCGGCACTTTGGTGTCACCCCCCTTGGCGGGTGACACTCGGGTGTGTGCCGCAACCCTGTTGTGATGCCACTGACCCATGGGAAGCTTTACGTGGCTTACCCATGTGTTAGTAGCCCCAAGCATCTTTTGTGTTAGTCCCTGAAGAAAAACTTCAAATATTGTTTACAATTTTGTAATCAATGGGCCTAATTCAGTAAGGATAGCAAATTCTGCTAAGTAACAGAATTTGCAATCCTTTGGTTCGCATGCTGGGGCCACCCATCACAGGGCATGGCCACCCAGCATGCCGCCTCCCTTCTTGACCACGCTGAAATTGCAGTCTCAGTGCAGTTCAGCGTGATCATAAAAAATGGGTTAGCCTCCTGTTGGTGCAGACTGTACGTGTGCGCAGGAAGCCGCCACCATTTTTGTGATCGCAGTGGCTGCATGTGATGTCATGCAGCCGCTCTGACCACGCCTCCTGTTTCTCCGTTGCCGACCCCATTTTGTAGCCCTGCCCCTGCACCGCTCCATCTCCGACTTTGAAATGGATTGTTGCTGACCCCCCCCCCCCGCACCGATTGACAGTCAGAGGTGATCGCATTATCTGCGGGGTGCCACAGAAAATGCAGGCGCATGCGTATGCTCTTAGCAATTTTTGCAGTTGGATTGCTTATTGCGATTACAATCCAACCTGAATCAGGCTCTATTACCTATCACAATGCACTGCAGGTAGTACAAAATGGGGTTAATATAGGAGAAAAACCCCCAGAGCTGTGCTCCTTAACTGTCCCTGGTGGCTAGTGGAGCAGCTGCCCAGTAATCAGTGTCCACGCCAGTGCGCACACGGCCCGCCCCCTACAGCCACGCTGGATCTCGGTATAGTGTGGGCACAGAAGCCCCTTACCTCCCTTTCATCAGCGGCCTCGTGATCCCGGAGGGCGGTGTGTGTGTGACTGACCTTAGGACGAAACCGGAGCCTCCGCTGCAGTGACCCAGCAACCAGGGCACGGGAGTATACTGCGCCGCTGGGAGTGATGGAGCTGCAGTAAAGATGTCTATTAGACCTAGCCTGCTGCAGCCCTTGTAGATTCTTATAAAAAAAGTTCTTCTTTTCTTGTCAAAATTAATAGCTAAGAATAGGCTGCCTGAGGCAGCCCCCTGTTAAGTGGCCTACTACTGAAGGCACCAACTACAAACTGAGCTCCCTGTTCATGGAAGCGAGGTTATAGAGCAGGGGGCGCTGAGCATCTTGGGAACAGTCAAAAGCTTTGAGCCTGTTGGTGCCTCAGATCAAGATCCTACTCTACACCCCAATGTGAATCCTTGTGGAGTCCAGTGTACCCCACAGAAGAAATGAATGTGTCACACCCATTGGCAGCAACATTAGAATAGCTGCTGATGGGCACAATTGAGAAAGGAAGGGGGGAAAACATTTGAATCCAGCACATATATGTAATTTGAATATGTAATTTGTACCTTCCTACTTTAAAATGTAATGGATGAACCTCACCCTGTGAGAACTATCTTTATGATCAAGAGATCTCATATGCAAGATAAGTATGTGTTGGCAGAGGCGCTCACTGGGCAGAGATGCTGATCGCATCTCTGGCATGTGCCGGTGCACTGCGGCACCAGCACACACACACACTTCAGACCTGATCTCCTGTTGTGTGAATATGCACAGCAGAGATCAGATCTGAATTAGGCCCTATATACAGCTGTCAGTAAGGCAGGGATCTGCTGCTGCCAGTGAGGCAGGGATCTGCTGCTGCCAGTGAGGCAGGGATCTGCTGCTGCCAGTGAGGCAGGGATCTGCTGCTGCCAGTGAGGCAGGGATCTGCTGCTGCCAGAGAGGCAGGGATCTGCTGCTGCCAGTGAGGCAGGGATCTGCTGCTGCCAGTGAGGCAGGGATCTGCTGCTGCCAGTGAGGCAGGGATCTGCTGCTGTCAGTGAAGCAGTGATCTGCTGCTGTCAGTGAGGCAGTGATCTGCTGCTGTCAGTAAGGCAGGGATCTGCTGCTATAAGTGAGGCAGGTATGTGCTGCTGTCAATGAGGCAGGGATGTGCTGCTGTCAGTGAAGCAGGGATGTGCTGCTGTCAGCAAGGCAGTGATCTGCTGCCCACTATCTCCCTATCACCCCTGCCTGAGTCACACACTTTCCCTGTCACCCCTGCCCCAGTTACCCACTATCTCCCAGTCACCGCTGCCTCAGTTAACCACTATACCTGCGACCCCTGCCTCAGTCACCCACTATACCAGTCACCCCTGCTTTAGTCACCCACTATCTCTGTCACCCCTGCCTCAGTCAACCACTATCTCCATATCACCCCTGCCTCAGTCACCCACTATCCCTGTCACCCCTGCCTCAGTCTCCTACTGTCCCTGTCACCCCTGCCACAGTCATCCACTATATCCCTATCACCCCTGCCTTAGTCACTGACTATCTCCCAGTCACCCCGGCCTCAGTCACCCACTAATACATGCTTCAGTCACCCACTATCAACCCACTGCTAAATTGTGCTTCCTAGCTGTTTTTATAAAATCACTGAATCAAATCTAACTCTGATTACATCAGAGAAGGCCAGGTACCCTACACCAGAACAGGGGGTTTGAAATTTTGACTTGTCTACTTAAAGATCACCAAAATCTGATAACAAGGTCAATTACGTCCCTGGTTGGGATTGAACCACCAACCTTTTGGTTAGTAGCCGGACACACTAACCGATTGCGCCACAGAAACACTTTGCAAAAAGTACATACTGACAAAGGCTAATAAGCATACATCTAGAACGTTTCCTAGAAAAACTTTAAAAAGTCAATAATCTGGAGAGTTTTTGTAAGATGTTTCTTCCATCAACCAATGAAGAAACACATTGGTACTTTCCCATGATGAGTGAGTGCTTCAGGATCTCTTGCACTTACATGTGCAGCAGAGTACTGCAATGGAAGCATGCTGGGCCCATTACCCAGAGGTAGGCAGATTGAAACTATCCTCTGCTATATGCATTTTTTTTGTTAATTAAAGTAATCAAAACTGGGATTGATATTTTTGCTCTTTTATTTTTACTTAAAGTACAATAACTTTTAACATTTTAATTTGTTTTAATAGTATATTGACAGTATAGTTTTCTTTAAAAAATCCACTTAATTTTCTTTACCCTATTATTAAAAGGGTAATTGACAAAAACAAACTACATTGTCACCAGAAGAGCAATACAAAATGTACAAGTGATATATTAAAATCATCTTTCCAGCTTGAATTTCAATGATGCATTGGGGCAACGATTTTGTGAGAAACATCTTCACCCTTAAATAAAGATTTTCTTAATTCCTTACCTGTGTGCTAATTAGATGTCACCTTGTTTTCACATTAAACAGACTTCTACATGAGAAAGCAGCAAGGATGCAGTGGCGTTAATGTTTCCTGGTGTCAACCTGTATTATTTCAGTAGACATTGAAATGAGGATGCATCTTGCTGCCTTTCCAATGGAGCAAGTTTAATTTAGTTATAGGTGAAAAACCATCCCTACAAAGGTGTTAATCAGAGACTTGGCTTTGTGGACACTTTTTAGAGAACAAATTTGTTAGCATAAAAATAAAGGCAGAAAATGAAGAGCTGTTTAATCACTCAATTGGATTTTTCTACCAGCATATTTTTTTCTCTGCAACCCATTGCTAAATTGTGCTTCCTAGCTGTTTTTTATAAAATCACTGAATCAAATCTAACTCTGATTACATCAGAGAAGGCCAGGTACCCTACACCATAAGAGGGGGTTTGAAATTTTGACTTGTCTACTTAAATATCACCAAAACCTGATCACAAGGTCAATTATGTCCCTGGGTGGGATTGAACCACCAACCTTTTGGTTAGTAGCCATACACACTAACCGATTGCGCCACAGAGACACTTTGCAAAAAGCACATACTGACAAAGGCTAAGCATTCATCTAGAACGTTTCCTAGAAAAACTTTAAAAAGTCAATAATCTGGAGAGTTTTTGTAAGAATTTTCTTAAATCAACCAACGAAGAAACACATTGGTACTTTCCCATGATGAGTGAGTGCTTCAGGATCTCTTGCACTTACATGTGCAGCAGAGTACTGCAATGGAAGCATGCTGGGCCCATTACCCAGAGGTAGGCAGATTGAAACTATCCTCTGCTATATGCATTTTTTTTGTTAAAGTAATCCAAAACTGGGATTGATATGTTGGCTCTTTTATTTTTACTTAAAGTACAATAACTTTTACCATTTTAATTTGTTTTAATAGTATATTGACAGTATTGTTTTCTTTCAAAAATCAGCTTAATTTTCTTTACCCTATTATTAAAATGGTAATTGACAAAAACAAACTACATTGTCACCAGAAGAGCAATACAAAATGTACAAGTGATATATTAAAATCATCTTTCCAGCTTGAATTTCAATGATGCATTGGGGCAACGATTTTGTGAGAAACATTTTCACCCTTAAATAAAGATTTTCTTAATTCCTTACCTGTGTGCTAATTAGATATCACCTTGTTTTCACATTCAACAGACTTCCACATGAGAAAGCAGCAAGGATGCAGTGGCGTTAATGTTTCCTGGTGTCAACCTGTATTATTTCAGTAGACATTGAAATGAGGATGCATCTTGCTGCCTTTCCAATGAAGCAAGTTTAATTTAGTAATAGGTTAAAAACCATCCTTACAAAGGTGTTAATCAGAGACTTGGCTTTGTGGACACTTTTCAGAGATCAAATTTGTTAGCATAAAAATAAAGCCAGAAAATTAAGAGCTGTTGAATCACTCAATTAGATTTTTTTTGCCAGCATATTTCTTTTTCTCTGCAACCCACTGCTAAATTGTGCTTCCTAGCTGTTTTTTATAAAATCACTGAATCAAATCTAACTCTGATTACATCAGAGAAGGCCAGGTACCCTACACCAGAACAGGGGGTTTGAAATTTTGACTTGTCTACTTAAAGATCACCAAAATCTGATAACAAGGTCAATTACGTCCCTGGTTGGGATTGAACCACCAACCTTTTGGTTAGTAGCCGGACACACTAACCGATTGCGCCACAGAAACACTTTGCAAAAAGTACTTACTGACAAAGGCTAATAAGCATACATCTAGAACGTTTCCTAGAAAAACTTTAAAAAGTCAATAATCTGGAGAGTTTTTGTAAGATGTTTCTTCCATCAACCAATGAAGAAACACATTGGTACTTTCCCATGATGAGTGAGTGCTTCAGGATCTCTTGCACTTACATGTGCAGCAGAGTACTGCAATGGAAGCATGCTGGGCCCATTACCCAGAGGTAGGCAGATTGAAACTATCCTCTGCTATATGCATTTTTTTTTGTTAATTAAAGTAATCAAAACTGGGATTGATATTTTTGCTCTTTTATTTTTACTTAAAGTACAATAACTTTTACCATTTTAATTTGTTTTAATAGTATATTGACAGTATAGTTTTCTTTAAAAAATCCACTTAATTTTCTTTACCCTATTATTAAAAGGGTAATTGACAAAAACAAACTGCATTGTCACCAGAAGAGCAATACAAAATGTACAAGTGATATATTAAAATCATCTTTCCAGCTTGAATTTCAATGATGCATTGGGGCAACGATTTTGTGAGAAACATCTTCACCCTTAAATAAAGATTTTCTTAATTCCTTACCTGTGTGCTAATTAGATATCACCTTGTTTTCACATTAAACAGACTTCCACATGAGAAAGCAGCAAGGATGCAGTGGCGTTAATGTTTCCTGGTGTCAACCTGTATTATTTCAGTAGACATTGAAATGAGGATGCATCTTGCTGCCTTTCCAATGAAGCAAGTTTAATTTAGTAATAGGTGAAAAACCATCCCTACAAAGGTGTTAATCAGAGACTTGGCTTTGTGGACACTTTTCAGAGAACAAATTTGTTAGCATAAAAATAAAGCCAGAAAATGGAGAGCTATTTAATCACTCAATTGGATTTTTTTTGCCAGCATATTTCTTTTTCTCTGCAACCCACTGCTAAATTGTGCTTCCTAGCTGTTTTTATAAAATCAATGAATCAAATCTAACTCTGATTACATCAGAGAAGGCCAGGTACCCTACACCATAAGAGGGGGTTTGAAATTTTGACTTGTCTACTTAAAGATCACCAAAATCTGAAAACAAGGTCAATTACGTCCCTGGGTGGGATTGAACCACCAACCTTTTGGTTAGTAGTCGGACACACTAACCGATTGCGCCACAGAGACACTTTGCAAAAAGTACATACTGACAAAGGCTAATAAGCATACATCTAGAACGTTTCCTAGAAAAACTTTAAAAAGTCAATAATCTGGAGAGTTTTTGTAAGATGTTTCTTCCATCAACCAACGAAGAAACACATTGGTACTTTCCCATGATGAGTGAGTGCTTCAGGATCTCTTGCACTTACATGTGCAGCAGAGTACTGCAATGGAAGCATGCTGGGCCCATAACCCAGAGGTAGGCAGATTGAAACTATCCTTTGCTATATGCATTTTTTTTTGTTAATTTAAGTAATCAAAACTGGGATTGATATTTTTGCTCTTTTATTTTTACTTAAAGTACAATAACTTTTACCATTTTAATTTGTTTTAATAGTATATTGACAGTATAGTTTTCTTTAAAAAATCCACTTAATTTTCTTTACCCTATTATTAAAAGGGTAATTGACAAAAACAAACTACATTGTCACCAGAAGAGCAATACAAAATGTACAAGTGATATATTAAAATCATCTTTCCAGCTTGAATTTCAATGATGCATTGGGGCAACGATTTTGTGAGAAACATCTTCACCCTTAAATAAAGATTTTCTTAATTCCTTACCTGTGTGCTAATTAGATGTCACCTTGTTTTCACATTAAACAGACTTCTACATGAGAAAGCAGCAAGGATGCAGTGGCGTTAATGTTTCCTGGTGTCAACCTGTATTATTTCAGTAGACATTGAAATGAGGATGCATCTTGCTGCCTTTCCAATGGAGCAAGTTTAATTTAGTTATAGGTGAAAAACCATCCCTACAAAGGTGTTAATCAGAGACTTGGCTTTGTGGACACTTTTCAGAGAACAAATTTGTTAGCATAAAAATTAAGGCAGAAAATGAAGAGCTGTTTAATCACTCAATTGGATTTTTCTACCAGCATATTTTTTTCTCTGCAACCCATTGCTAAATTGTGCTTCCTAGCTGTTTTTTATAAAATCACTGAATCAAATCTGACTCTGATTACATCAGAGAAGGCCAGGTACCCTACACCATAAGAGGGGGTTTGAAATTTTGACTTGTCTACTTAAATATCACCAAAACCTGATCACAAGGTCAATTATGTCCCTGGGTGGGATTGAACCACAAACCTTTTGGTTAGTAGCCAAACACACTAACCGATTGAGCCACAGAGACACTTTGCAAAAAGTACATACTGACAAAGGCTAATAAGCATTCATCTAGAACGTTTCCTAGAAAAACTTTAAAAAGTCAATAATCTGGAGAGTTTTTGTAAGAATTTTCTTAAATCAACCAACGAAGAAACACATTGGTACTTTCCCATGATGAGTGAGTGCTTCAGGATCTCTTGCACTTACATGTGCAGCAGAGTACTGCAATGGAAGCATGCTGGGCCCATTACCCAGAGGTAGGCAGATTGAAACTATCCTCTGCTATATGCATTTTTTTTGTTAATTAAAGTAATCAAAACTGGGATTGATATTTTTGCTCTTTTATTTTTACTTAAAGTACAATAACTTTTACCATTTTAATTTGTTTTAATAGTATATTGACAGTATAGTTTTCTTTAAAAAATCCACTTAATTTTCTTTACCCTATTATTAAAAGGGTAATTGACAAAAACAAACTACATTGTCACCAGAAGAGCAATACAAAATGTACAAGTGATATATTAAAATCATCTTTCCAGCTTGAATTTCAATGATGCATTGGGGCAACGATTTTGTGAGAAACATCTTCACCCTTAAATATAGATTTTCTTAATTCCTTACCTGTGTGCTAATTAGATATCACCTTGTTTTCACAATAAACAGACTTCTACATGAGAAAGCAGCAAGGATGCAGTGGCGTTAATGTTTCCTGGTGTCAACCTGTATTATTTCAGTAGACATTGAAATGAGGATGCATCTTGCTGCCTTTCCAATGAAGCAAGTTTAATTTAGTAATAGGTGAAAAACCATCCCTACAAATGTGTTAATCAGAGACTTGGCTTTGTGGACACTTTTCAGAGAACAAATTTGTTAGCATAAAAATAAAGGCAGAAAATGAAGAGCTGTTTAATCACTCAATTGGATTTTTTTTGCCAGCATATTTCTTTTTCTCTGCAACCCACTGCTAAATTGTGCTTCCTAGCTGTTTTTATAAAATCAATGAATCAAATCTAACTCTGATTACATCAGAGAAGGCCAGGTACCCTACACCATAACAGGGGGTTTGAAATTTTGACTTGTCTACTTAAAGATCACCAAAATCTGATAACAAGGTCAATTACATCCCTGGCTGGGATTGAATCACCAACCTTTTGGTTAGTAGTCGGACACACTAACCGATTGCGCCACAGAGACACTTTGCAAAAAGTTCATACTGACAAAGGCTAATAAGCATACATCTAGAACGTTTCCTAGAAAAACTTTAAAAAATCAATAATCTGGAGAGTTTTTGTAAGATGTTTCTTCCATCAACCAACGAAGAAACACATTGGTACTTTCCCATGATGAGTGAGTGCTTCAGGATCTCTTGCACTTACATGTGCAGCAGAGTACTGCAATGGAAGCATGCTGGGCCCATAACCCTGAGGTTGGCAGATTGAAACTATCCTTTGCTATATGCGTTTTTTTTTGTTAATTTAAGTAATCAAAACTGGGATTGATATTTTTGCTCTTTTATTTTTACTTAAAGTACAATAACTTTTACCATTTTAATTTGTTTTAATAGTATATTGACAGTATAGTTTTCTTTAAAAAATCCACTTAATTTTCTTTACCCTATTATTAAAAGGGTAATTGACAAAAACAAACTACATTGTCACCAGAAGAGCAATACAAAATGTACAAGTGATATATTAAAATCATCTTTCCAGCTTGAATTTCAATGATGCATAGGGGCCAACGATTTTGTGAGAAACATCTTCACCCTTAAATAAAGATTTTCTTAATTCCTTACCTGTGTGCTAATTAGATGTCACCTTGTTTTCACATTAAACAGACTTCTACATGAGAAAGCAGCAAGGATGCAGTGGCGTTAATGTTTCCTGGTGTCAACCTGTATTATTTCAGTAGACATTGAAATGAGGATTCATCTTGCTGCCTTTCCAATGAAGCAAGTTTAATTTAGTTATAGGTGAAAAACCATCCCTACAAAGGTGTTAATCAGAGACTTGGCTTTGTGGACACTTTTTAGAGAACAAATTTGTTAGCATAAAAATAAAGGCAGAAAATGAAGAGCTGTTTAATCACTCAATTGGATTTTTCTACCAGCATATTTTTTTCTCTGCAACCCATTGCTAAATTGTGCTTCCTAGCTGTTTTTTATAAAATCACTGAATCAAATCTAACTCTGATTACATCAGAGAAGGCCAGGTACCCTACACCATAAGAGGGGGTTTGAAATTTTGACTTGTCTACTTAAATATCACCAAATCCTGATCACAAGGTCAATTATGTCCCTGGGTGGGATTGAACCACCAACCTTTTGGTTAGTAGCCAGGCACACTAACCGATTGCGCCACAGAGACACTTTGCAAAAAGTACATACTGACAAAGGCTAATAAGCATTCATCTAGAACGTTTCCTAGAAAAACTTTAAAAAGTCAATAATCTGGAGAGTTTTTGTAAGAATTTTCTTAAATCAACCAACGAAGAAACACATTGGTACTTTCCCATGATGAGTGAGTGCTTCAGGATCTCTTGCACTTACATGTGCAGCAGAGTACTGCAATGGAAGCATGCTGGGCCCATTACCCAGAGGTAGGCAGATTAAAACTATCCTCTGCTATATGCATTTTTTTTGTTAAAGTAATCCAAAACTGGGATTGATATGTTAGCTATTTTATGTTTACTTAAAGTACAATGACTTTTACCATTTTAATTTGTTTTAATAGTATATTGACAGTATAGTTTTCTTTCAAAAATCCACTTAATTTTCTTTACCCTATTATTAAAATGGTAATTGACAAAAACAAACTACATTGTCACCAGAAGAGCAATACAAAATGTACAAGTGATATATTAAAATCATCTTTCCAGCTTGAATTTCAATGATGCATTGGGGCAACGATTTTGTGAGAAACATCTTCACCCTTAAATAAAGATTTTCTTAATTCCTTACCTGTGTGCTAATTAGATATCACCTTGTTTTCACATTAAACAGACTTCCACATGAGAAAGCAGCAAGGATGCATTGGCGTTAATGTTTCCTGGTGTCAACCTGTATTATTTCAGTAGACATTGAAATGAGGATGCATCTTGCTGCCTTTCCAATGAAGCAAGTTTAATTTAGTAATAGGTGAAAAACCATCCTTACAAAGGTGTTCATCAGAGACTTGGCTTTGTGGACACTTTTCAGAGAACAAATTTGTTAGCATAAAAATAAAGCCAGAAAATGAAGAGCTGTTTAATCACTCAATTGGATTTTTTTGCCAGCATATTTCTTTTTCTCTGCAACCCACTGCTAAATTGTGCTTCCTAGCTGTTTTTATAAAATCACTGAATCAAATCTAACTCTGATTACATCAGAGAAGGCCAGGTACCCTACACCATAAGAGGGGATTTGAAATTTTGACTTGTCTACTTAAAGATCACCAAAATCTGATAACAAGGTCAATTACGTCCCTGGGTGGGATTGAACCACCAACCTTTTGGTTTATAGCCGTACACACTAACTGATTGCGCCACAGAGACACTTTGCAAAAGTACATACTGACAAAGGCTAATAAGCATTCATCTAAAACGTTTCCTAGAAAAACTTTAAAAAGTCAATAATCTGGAGAGTTTTTGTAAGATGTTTCTTCCATCCACCAACGAAGAAACACATTGGTACTTTCCCATGATGAGTGAGTGCTTCAGGATCTCTTGCACTTACATGTGCAGCAGAGTACTGCAATGGAAGCATGCTGGGCCCATAACCCAGAGGTAGGCAGATTAAAACTATCCTCTGCTATATGCATTTTTTTTGTTAATTAAAGTAATCCAAAACTGGGATTGATATTTTTGCTCTTTTATTTTTCATTAAAGTACAATAACTTTTACCATTTTAATTTGTTTTAATAGCATATTGAAAGTATTGTTTTCTTTTAAAAATCCATGAATTTTCTTTACCCTATTATTAAAATGGTAATTGACAAAAACAAACTACATTGTCACCAGAAGAGCAATACAAAATGTACAAGTGATATATTAAAATCATCTTTCCAGCTTGAATTTCAATGATGCATTGGGGCAACGATTTTGTGAGAAACATTTTCACCCTTAAATAAAGATTTTCTTAATTCCTTACCTGTGTGCTAATTAGATATCACCTTGTTTTCACATTAAACAGACTTCCACATGAGAAAGCAGCAAGGATGCAGTGGCGTTAATGTTTCCTGGTGTCAACCTGTATTATTTCAGTAGACATTGAAATGCGGATGCATCTTGCTGCCTTTCCAATGAAGCAAGTTTAATTTAGTAATAGGTGAAAAACCATCCCTACAAAGGTGTTAATCAGAGACTTGGCTTTGTGGACACTTTTAGGAGAACAAATTTGTTAGCATAAAAATAAAGCCAGAAAATGAAGAGCTGTTTAATCACTCAATTGGATTTTTTTTGCCAGCATATTTCTTTTTCTCTGCAACCCACTGCTAAATTGTGCTTCCTAGCTGTTTTTATAAAATCAATGAATCAAATCTAACTCTGATTACATCAGAGAAGGCCAGGTACCCTACACCATAACAGGGGGTTTGAAATTTTGACTTGTCTACTTAAAGATCACTAAAATCTGATAACAAGGTCAATTACGTCCCTGGGTGGGATTGAACCACCAACCTTTTGGTTAGTAGTCGGACACACTAACCGATTGCGCCACAGAGACACTTTGCAAAAAGTACATACTGACAAAGGCTAATAAGCATACATCTAGAACGTTTCCTAGAAAAACTTTAAAAAGTCAATAATCTGGAGAGTTTTTGTAAGATGTTTCTTCCATCAACCAACGAAGAAACACATTGGTACTTTCCCATGATGAGTGAGTGCTACAGGATCTCTTGCACTTACATGTGCAGCAGAGTACTGCAATGGAAGCATGCTGGGCCCATAACCCAGAGGTAGGCAGATTGAAACTATCCTTTGCTATATGCATTTTTTTTTGTTAATTTAAGTAATCAAAACTGGGATTGATATTTTTGCTCTTTTATTTTTACTTAAAGTACAATAACTTTTACCATTTTAATTTGTTTTAATAGTATATTGACAGTATAGTTTTCTTTAAAAAATCCACTTAATTTTCTTTACCCTATTATTAAAAGGGTAATTGACAAAAACAAACTACATTGTCACCAGAAGAGCAATACAAAATGTACATTGTGATATATTAAAATCATCTTTCCAGCTTGAATTTCAATGATGCATTGGGGCAACGATTTTGTGAGAAACATCTTCACCCTTAAATAAAGATTTTCTTAATTCCTTACCTGTGTGCTAATTAGATGTCACCTTGTTTTCACATTAAACAGACTTCTACATGAGAAAGCAGCAAGGATGCAGTGGCTTTAATGTTTCCTGGTGTCAACCTGTATTATTTCAGTAGACATTGAAATGAGGATGCATCTTGCTGCCTTTCCAATGAAGCAAGTTTAATTTAGTTTGAAATTTTGACTTGTCTACTTAAATATCACCAAATCCTGATCACAAGGTCAATTATGTCCCTGGGTGGGATTGAACCACCAACCTTTTGGTTAGTAGCCAGACACACTAACCGATTGCGCCACAGAGACACTTTGCATAAAGTACATACTGACAAAGGCTAATAAGCATTCATCTAGAATGTTTCCTAGAAAAACTTTAAGGTTAAGGTTTTACAGAAAGTTACAGGTTTTTTTAATTTAGTAAAATATGCCCCATTTTAAAGATAGGGCATTTAAATTTGTTGCACCTGTGCAGTACATAGCAGCCTGCAGGGCATGTACAGTGGCTTCATTTGGGTGCACATACATTGCCGGCTCCTGGTCGCAAACTGAAATTATTGTGTGTAAGTGGAATTAGCGGTGTTTATGTCATACAGGGGGGTGGGGGAGGTTTGTGGTTGGCGGGGGGCACGCTGTGCGATTATTATCCTGCATCTATACATACATGCGCTAACACCTGGACATACACTGATGTACCCACACCTAATATCCATACATACACGCCCTGACACCTGGACATACACCAACATTCCCACACCTGCATCTATACATACACATGCTGACACCTGGACATACACCAACATACAAGCACCTGCATCTATATATACACGCGCTGACAAATGGACATACACCGACGTACCCACACTTGCATCTATACATACATGCACTGACATCTGGACATACAAGCACCTGCATCTATACATACACGCGCTGACACCTGAACCTACACTGACGTTCCCACACCTGCATCTATACATACACATTCTGACACCTGGACATACACAGACGTACCCACACCTGCATCTATACATACACGCGTTGACACCAGGACGTACACTGACGTACACACACCTACATCTATATATGCATGGATGCAAATGTGGGTACGTCTGTATACGTCCAGTTGTTAGCATGTGTATGTATAGATGTTAGGTGTGGGTACATCAGTGTATGTCCAGGTGTCAGCACATGTATGTATAGATTCACATGTGGGTACGTTGGTGTACGTTTAGGGGTCAGCGTGTTTATGTATAGATGTTGGTGTGTGTATGTCAGTGTACGTACAGATATAGGTGTATGTATGTATGTATGTATGTATGTATGTATGTATATGTATGTATAGAGGAAGGTGTGATACATACATATAACACATACATGATAGATACATACATATATCACACACACGATAGATAGATAGATAGATAGATAGAACACATACATACAAGATAGATACATACATACATACATACATGATAGATACATATATACACACACATACGATAGATAGATAGATAGATAGATAGATAGATAGATAGATACATATATATATATATATATATATATATATATACATATATTCCATAGACAAAAAACCTTACGGTTTCACATGTCCCATTAAGGCTTCTTAGACATGATCGAAATTTCAGAAACCTGTTGTAACTCTTCCACTCAAACTCCAAAAAGCAAGTATGACTTGGGATAGGGCTGGGGAGGGCCGCTGCTCAGGCACATCTCTGTCAAGTAAAGGAGATTCAACTGAGGCAGCACAAGGGAACTCTCATCTGGGGACAACAACTGCAGGGAGAACACATATTTTCAGATGAACATGGGAGGGCAGAAGGCTGCCTAATACTGAAGCACCCCCAAACAACAAACCAAATGCAACAACTAGTGCAAGCATTCCTGGGGGAAGGCCTGCAGCAGATGGATTTGCATATGGTGATGTCATCCAAGCAGTGGGTCAAAGTTGGCTTCAACCCTCGTCTGCATATGAAAAGAGAAAAGGGGCGTGCAGGGCATGGCGGCCTTTTGCGGCGCTTGGATGACCCCTAGTTCGCATTAAACACCTCCACCCTCCTTCGGTGTGGGGCTCATGTTGGCTATGCCCCAGCCCCTGAAGCATTCAAGCTGATTTCTTGCAGAAGCTGGGCACTGTAACAGCTCCAGAGCTGCTCTGTATGGCAAGTAAAAGGGTGTGGGCCCTGCAGCACTACCTGTAGTTCGCATTGTGCTTTGGAAGGCACAAAGTAAGCAGATGGGAGAAGTCAGGATAGTGCGCAAGGGCATAGAAGGGAGCGGCTCAAGAAAAGAGAAGTGGAAACAGACAGCAAACTAGGCTGGAGAGCTCTTCTGTCTATATTTTGCAAACCTGCTCTTGTCCTCTTAATGATGTTATATTCTCTTGTGGATTCTTCTATTACAAGAAGAATAAGATGTGGGAGAATTCCGTTTGTTCGATTCAGCCTTAATATAAGGGCACGACCGTGCCCTTATAATATATCACAAACATATATGATTCATACATATATCACACACACATACATGATACATACATGAGAAAGACCTGGGATGGTGATGAGGCCCGGGCCCCCTGCTGATGTTGCGTTGAGGAAGGCAGTGTTCCAGGGCGGATGCCAGTCGGGGAGAGCGCCGCGCAGCCCGGGAAAAATACTGCTGAGGAGCTACATCTGGAAGAGCCCCAGGGAGGGAGAGTGTCACATGCCCCATCCTGCGCGGCACACTCTGCAGGCCTGCACATGGGAAGGGAGGTCTCTGGCCACACATACTCACCCTGCTGCTGAAGCCCCGCTGCTGTCCTCATCAGCGCTCTCCAGCGGGGAGCGGGGCCAGGATGAACCTCAACCTGTGAGAACTATCTTCATGATCAAGAGATCTCATATGCAAGATAAGTATGTGTTGGGAAAGGGCTGGGGAGGGCGGCTGCTCGGGCACACCCTCGTCAAGTTAAGGAGATTTAACTGAGGAAGCACAAGGGAACTCTCGTCTGGGGACAACAACTGCAGGGAGACCACATCTTTTCAGATGAACATGGGAGGGCGGAATGCTGCCTAATACTGAAGCACCCTCAGACATTAAACCATATGCAACAACTATTGCAAGCATTCCTGGGGGAAGGTCTGCAGCAGACGGATTTGCATTCGGTGATGTCATCCAAGCAGTGGGCCAAAGTTGGCTGGAACCCTCATCTGTATATGAAAAGAGAAAAGGGGCATGCGGGGCATGGCGGTCTTTTGCGGCGCTTGGATAACCCCAAGTTTGCATTAAACACCCCCACCCTCCTTCGGTGTGGGGCTCATGTTGGCCATGCCCAAGCCCCTGAAGCATTCAAGCTGATTTCTTGCAGCAGCTGGGCACTGTAACAGCTTCAGAGCTGCTCTACAAGACAAGTAAAAGGGTGTGGGCCCTGCAGCACCACCGGTAGTTTGCATACACACATATATAGGACAGCATCTCTTATATGCCCCAGGGTCAATAAAATAGTATCCTTGTCTAGGCTATCCATCCCCTCAGATAAGGCATTTGTCCATGCCGCTACAGCACTACACACCCAGGTCGACGCAATTGCCGGTCTGAGTAAGGTACCTGAATGTGTATAAATGGACTTCAGGGTAATCTCCTGTTTGCGGTCAGCACACTCTTTGAGGGTAGCCGTATCCTGGGACGGGAGGGCTACCTTCTTGGATAAGCGTGTTAATGCTTTGTCCACCCTAGGGGAGGATTCCCATCGTAACCTATCCGTTGATGGGAAAGGATACGCCATAAGAATCCTTTTGGAAATCTGCAGTCTTTTATCTGGAGATTTCCAAGCTTTTTCACATAACTCGTTCAGCCGCGTGAGGGGGGAAAGGTTACCTCAGGCTTCTTTCCCTTGTACATATGTACCCTCTTGTCAGCGACAGGGGGTTACTCTGTGATGTGCAAAACATCTTTTATTGCCATAATCATAAATCGAATGGATTTTGCCAATTTTGGCTGTAACTTTGCATCATCGTAATCGACACTGGAGTCAGAATCCGTATCGGTATCTGTGTCAACAAACTGGGATAGTGGGCGCTTATGAGACCCTGACAGTCCCTGCAACATAGGATCAGGCATGGGTTGAGACCCTGACTGTCCCGAAGCTTCTGCCTTGTCTAATCTTTTGTGCAATGAGTTTACACTAGCATTTAAAACATTCCACATATCCATCCAATCAGCTGTCGGCGGAGACACCACATTCATTTGCTCCCGCTCCTCTCTAATATAGCCTTCTTCCTCAGACATGTCGACACACGTGTACCGACACACCACACACACAGGGAATGCTTTTTCTGAAGACAGTTTCCCCACAAGGCCCTTTGGAGAGACAGAGAGGGAGTATGCCAGCACACACCCCAGCGCTATATAACCCAGGAATAAAACAGTAACTTAATGTTTGCCCAGTAGTGCTGCTGTATGTAATTTGCGAATTATGTGCCCCCCCCCCCTCTTTTCAACCCTCTTGTCTAACGTGGTATAAGCAGGGTAGAGTCCGGGGAGCTTCCTCTCAGCGGTGCTGTGGAGAAAAAATGGCGCTGGTGAGTGCTGAGGGAGAAGCCCCGCCCCCTCGGAGGCGGGCTTCTGTCCCGCTTAAACTGTAAAATTGGTGGGGGCTCATACATATATACAGTGCCCTGCTGTATATATGTTATATTTTTGCGAAAAAGGTTTATATTGCTGCCCAGGGCGCCCCCCCTGCGCCCTGCACCCTTACAGTGACCGGAGTATGTGAGGTGTATGGGAGCAAAGGCACACAGCTGCAGTGCTGTGCGTTACCTCAGTGAAGATCATGAAGTCTTCTGCCGCCTCTGAAGTCTTCTTTTCTTCTCATACTCACCCGGCTTCTATCTTCCGGCTCTGCGAGGGGGACGGAGGCGCGGCTCTGGGACGGACGGCGAGGGTGAGGTCCTGCGTACCAATCCCTCTGGAGCTAATGGTGTCCAGTAGCCTAAGAAGCAGGACCTTGCAACTCAGAGAGTAGGGCTGCTTCTCTCCCCTCAGTCCCTCGATGAGGGAGTCTGTTGCCAGCAGTGCTCCCTGAAAATTAAAAACCTAACAAAATACTTTCTGTCAGAAAGCTCAGGAGAGCTCCTGAAAAGCACCCAGTCTCCACTGGGCACAGTATCAAACTGAGGTCTGGAGGAGGGGCATAGAGGGAAGAGCCAGTGCACACCCAGAACTAAAGTCTTTCTTAAAGTGCCCATGTCTCCTGCGGAGCCCGTCTATCCCCATGGTCCTTACGGAGTCCCCAGCATCCTCTAGGACTTTAGAGAAAATAGGATTTTAATACCTACTGGTAAATCCTTTTCTCTTAGTCCGTAGAGGATGCTGGGCACCCATCCCAGTGCGTACTGTGTCTGCAGTTATTAAATGGCCCTTAACTCCAGAACATTTATGTGGAGACAACTTTCCTGACTTGACCATCTTCCTTGGATGTTTTCCCCCTGTGTGACTGCTCCCCAGCCTCGGAGGGTTGCATCCGTGGTCCCTAGGATCCCGTCCTGGATCCCAAACCATCGCCCCTCTAGGTGGTGAGAACTGTGCAGCCACCAATGGAGTGAGATTCTGGTCTTGGAAGACAGGATTATCCTCCGGTGCATGTGTAGGTGGGATCCGGACCACTTGTCCAACAGGTCCCACTGGAACACTCTGGCATGGAGCCTGCCAAACTGAATGGCCTCGTAGGCCGCAACCATCTTCCCCAGCAACCGAATGCATTGATGGATTAACACTCTTGCTGGTTTCAGAATTTGTTTGACCAGATTCTGGATCTCCAGAGCCATTCCACTAGAAGAAAACCTCTTCTGTGTCCAGTATCACTCCCAAAAACAACAACCGCGTCATTAGGACCAACTGCGATTTTGGCAAGTTTAGGAGCCAACCATGTTGTTAAAGAACTGTCAGGGAGAGTAGATGTTTTGCACCAACTGGTACCTGGATCTCGCCTTTATCAGGAGATCATTCAAGTACGGGATAATTGTGACTCCTTGCTTGCGAAGGAGAACCATCATTTCCGCCATCACCCTGGTGAAAATCCTCGGAGCCGTGGACAGACCAAACGGCAACGTCTGAAATTGGTAATGACAATCCTGAATTGCAAACCTCAGGTAGCTTGATGCAGTGGCTAAATGGGAACATGTAAGTAGGCATCCTTTATGTCTACCAAAACCATGAAATCTCATTTATCCCCCGGACTGGAGATCACTACCCTGAGAGATTCCATCTTGAAATTGAATTTCTTTAGGTAGAAATTAAGGGATTTCAGATTTAAGATTGGTCTGACTGAGCCGTCCGGCTTCGGGACCACGAAGAGGCTTGAATAAAAACCTTCTCCCTGCTGACTAAGGCTGATTTGAACAATCGGTGAGGGGGAACTTCTTGAAACCCCAGTTTGTACCCTTGGGACACTATTTGTAAAACCCACGAGTCCAGGTCCGAATGAATCCAGAACTGACTGAAGAGTTTTAGACGTGCCCCCCAGTGGCGGAACTAGCGAGCAGTGGGCCCATGTGCGACAAAATGGCTTGGGCCCCCCCCCCCTCCATCCCATCCAAGTCCACCCCCTCACCCCTGGAGAGGATCTGGTGAGGGGGGCCTGCTCAGGGAAGTGGATACCTAGCAACAGTGCCGTAACTAGACATTTTAGCAGTGTGTGCAAGAAACGGCATTGGAGCCCCACCCCTGCATGCAAAACAGGGGCAGTGCGCGCCGTAGGCGCGCGCCAAAAAACATAGTGGCGTGGCTTCGTGGTTAAGGGGTGTGGCCACAAAATAATACCAATTCATAAAACGGTGCACAGTAGTCTCCATTATTCAAATTACGCCGCACAGTAGCACCACTACACCAGGTAGAGACCCTTTTACACCTTACGGCGGACAGATTCCTCTTTTTACACATTACAGCAGACAGCGTCCTCTTTTTACACATTACAGCAGACAGCGTCCCCTTTTTACACATTACGGCAGACAGTATCCCCCTTTTTTACACAACGGCAGACAACGTGCCCTTGTTACACATAGCGGCAGACAGCGTACATTTTTTTCACATAACAGCAGACAGCCTGCCCTTGTTAAACATAGCGGCAGACAGCGTACACTTTTTACACATAACGGCAGACAGCCTGCCCTTGTTAAACATAGCGGCAGACAGCGTACACTTTTTTCACATAACAGCAGTCAGCCTGCCCTTGTTACACATAATGGCAGACATCGTACACTTTTTACACATTACAGCAGACAGCTTGCCCTTGTTACACATTACAGCAGACAGCTTGCCCTTGTTACACATTATGGCAGACAGCGTGCCCTTGTTACACATTACGGCAGACAGCATCCCCCTTGTTACACATTACGGCAGGCAGATTCCCCCTTGTTACACATTGCGGCAAGCAGATTCCCCCTTTTTACACATTGCGGCAAGCAGCTTCCCCCTTTTTACACATTGCGGCAGGCAGATTCCCCCTTTTTACACATTGCGGCAGGCAGTCCCCCTTTTTACACATAGCTGCAGGCAGATTCCCCCTTTTTACACATAGCGGCAGGCAGATTCCCCCTTTTTACACATTGCGGCAGGCAGTCCCCCTTTTTACACATAGCTGCAGGCAGATTCCCCCTTTTAACACATAGCTGCAGGCAGATTCCCCCCTTTTACACATAGCTGCAGGCAGATTCCCCCTTTTTACACATAGCGGCAGGCAGATTCCCCCTTTTTACACATAGCGGCAGGCACATTCCCCCTTTTTACACATAGTGGCAGGCAGATTCCCCTTTTTTACACATAGCGGCAGGCAGTCCCAACAAAGAAAGAAAGAGACGAAAGAAAGAAAGAAAGAAGAATTATACTTACCCTCTCCGCTGGCTCAGGCTCCTCGTGCAGCTTGACGATTCCCGGGCAGTAGAGAAGGAGGAGGAGGGAGGTGGAGGAGGGAGCCGCAGCAGCGCTGTGTTATTGGTGGAGGCGCTGCTGCTGCTGCCCCTCTGCTTCACTATAGGCTGTTCTCGGAAGACAGCCTATAGTGAAGCAGAGGGGCAGCAGCAGCGCCTCCACCAGTAACAAAGCGCTGCTGCGGCTCCTTCCTTCACCTCCCTCCTCCTCCTCCTCCCCCCCGTGCCGCTGCTCCTCTCATCTCCAAGCGACCCTCCTCCCTCTTCGTGTGTTACAGAGGCGGCAGCGTGTCTGGTGCTGCGGCTGCTGCCCGTAGTGCCCTGGCCTGATCTGTTCGTTACGACGGGCGGGCGGCGGGAGTCGCAGGACGCAGACCCGACGGGAGCGCTGGTGTGCGGCTGCGGCATGATACAATGAGTCATTGTGACTCATTGTAATGCCGGCGGCTGTGGGCCCTTGAGTGCGGCGGGGCCCCAGTGCAATGCACTGCCTGCCCTGCCAGTAGTTCCGCCCCTGGTGCCCCCCACTGGTGTGGGCTCCTGCAAGAGAGCCCCAGCGTCATGCAGTGGATTTGGCAGAAGCAGAGGACTCTGCTCCTGCGATCTTGAAGAGGCTTCTTGGAGTCAGCATCAGCATTCCCTTGGTGAATCCACAATGCCCTCCTATCCGAGACTGCCATGAAATTGGCCCGTGAGCACTTGTGCCCGGTGTAGGATTTTTAAATATGTGTAGTTTACTGTATGCAAGGGTTTAAAACCTTTTAGGAACTGAGATCTAAGGTGTATTACATGTAGTTTAAAAAAAAACAAAAAAGGTTTATTTTATGGCAGTAGTTTCCAAACTGGGGTTCTTGCACTGGTAGCATAGTTTGGTGGTCCAGGACCAATTAAAATTATTTATACTTTATTAAATTGGCAAAACCATTCCCTCACAACATAACTGAACCTGAGGATGACATGCTATAAACACAATTTACTTAATTTTATATTTTTTTCTGAATTTCTCAATAAAAAAAACTTTGGCCCAGGGGTGCCGTGAAACAAATTTTGATACTATTTATTTATATAGTGCTCTTTCTCCAACAGGACTCAAGGCGCTTGAGATATGGCTTCTGGAACTGAACACAGGATTCTAAATGTGGCTGTACCAAGGACCTATACAGTGGCATTACAGGTTGAGTATCCCTTATCCAAAATGCTTGGGACCAGAGGAATTTTGGATATCGGATTTTTCTGTATTTTGGAATAATTGCATACCATAACGAGATATTATGGTGATGGGACCTAAATCTAAGCACAGAATGCATTTATGTTTCATATATACCATATACACACAGCCTGAAGGTCATTTTAGCCAATATTTTTATAACTTTGTGCATTAAACAAAGTGTGTGTTCATTCACAGAATTCATTTATGTGTCATATACACCTTAAACACACAGTCTGAAGTTCATTTAATACAATATTTTTAATAACTTTGAGTATTAAACAAAGTTTGTGTACACTGAGCCATCAAAAAACAAAGGTTTCACTATCTCAGTCTCACTCAAAAAAGTCCGTATTTCGGAATATTCCGTATTTCGGAATATTTGGATATGGGATACTCAACCTGTATTACTTTTTTCTGCTACTGGTTCTTTACCTATGCAAACAAGCATCTGACTTGCCTTTCCTATTGCTTTGTTACATTGCTCACCTGAAATAGTAATACTTAGATAGCTTTCCTCTTGCCATTATAATGCCCTTAATATTATAGTTAGCCTTTGTATTTTTGAGACGTGTATGATTTTGCATTTTTTGGCATTAAATGTTGCCATGTTCTTGACCATTCCTCTAGTCCAGGGGTGGAACTGCCAGAGACAACGGAGTCAGTTGCCGCCGGGCTCCAGCCCTAAAGGGGCTTCCTCCATTGCCCTCCGGCTGTTACGTGCCCTTCCTACTAAATAGACAAAGGTGCTACCAGCAGGGTCTCGCAGTTTGTACATTCCATGCCGTAACACCCTTCTTTCCACCTTTTTCAAGACCCAGCCCAGCAGCCTCGCCGCTGCCACCACCGCTAGCTGCAGCACTGCCAGCGGTGGGGTGCCCCTGCTTCTTCTCACACCACAGATAGCTGGGCAGCACTGCAACTGCCTGCCTGATTGCTCCGCCCCCTTCCGGCTCCCAAGCACCTCTGCTGCCCAGTGATCCAGGAGCCTGCTGCTAGGAAGAAGTGGCCGAGCTTCAGCAAGCGAGTCTGGACACTAGCGGAGGAAGTCATGATAACCAGATAATGGGGAGTGGAGAGCCAGTTCCAAGGTAATACTTTATACAGCTGGTTGAGATCCTGGTCGGTGGATATGGATTCCAAGAAAACCCTGGAGGTGCTTCCTTTCAAGGGAGACACTCTCTTTGGAGAAGACCTCAATAAGATTGTAGCTGATCTGGCTACTGCTAAAACAGCTTGCCTACATAGTATGACTCCTACCACGCAGAAGGCTAAAAGTACTTTCCCTTGGCCCTTTCATCCTCAATGTAAAGCGTACCCAAGGTCAGGCATACCCAAAGCAAGCTCATGCTTCCAGACCTGCCAAGCCCAGACTGAAGCAAGCCTGGGCTGCCCATCAGCCTGCTTCCAAAACAGACAAGCCTGCCGCATGACGGTGCAGGCCTCCCTCTGGGGGATCCCAGGGTGGGGGGCCCGACTTCTAGGTTTGGCATAATTCTAAGCTAGAGAATTCTGTTTGGAGCTCACCTTGTACTTTGTGAAGAAATAATCAGCATTGTGGCTGAGCAGATACATGTAGTGTGTGGCTGCAAACTGCATGGATCTGCTGCGTTGTAATGCTGATACTTTTTTTTTCAAAGTACCAATAGCTTTATATAATGTTCACAATTTTTATGCAGGATCAAATAGCTCAATAGGTAGGGTGTTTGATTAGAATTCAATAGGTTATAGGTTTGAATCCTGGGTATGGTAGTTTGAGATGTGTTATTTAATAAAGTATGTTGTTCTGACTGCCGGCATCCTATCACCTGGGATATCATACTAAATAAATGGAGTTGATCAATTTTTTTTTTTTTTTTTTTAAACTAGGGACAATTTCCAGATACTTTTCTTTATAACTGAGATTGCCCCCTGGAACTTCACATCAGTTGACAACTATGCATGAGTGGGCAGTGCTTGCTCTGGATCTGCCCACCCATTTATGTGCCGTCATAAAAGAAAGCACAACTGACAGTTATCCTGGGCGTACACTACACAATTATCTGTCAGGCTATCTATCCAGTCTGGATGGATGGAATGAAAATCTGGTAATGTATAGGAGCAAATGTCAATTAACCATTTGCTCCCAAACACTAGAAAAGTGGTCAAAAATGGTCATTACACAAATTGGTTAAACCCAAAATTTAACCAATTTGTTTAGGGGACCATTTTTGTCCATTTTCTAGTGTTTGAGAGTAAATCGTTGATGGTCATTTGCTCACATAGATAACCGGATTTCTATTCCAACCAGCAAGTGTTGGAGATATGGTCTGCCAGATTACATAATGCATACCAGAGCCATAACTAGATTTTTTGGTGCCCTGTGACAGATAATTATATGCCCCCCCCCCCCCCCTCCCCATTTTTGCAATATGGACAAAAGGCGCATGCCTTGTGGGGAAGGGGCATAACAAGATTGGTCTCAGAGAAAGCACATGAGATTTGAAGATATATCTAGTATACTTGACACTCAATGGTTTGTGGTATTGCCGGGGTGCCCTCCTTAAATGCATATACAGTCACACATGGCGTGTTTGTGCAAATGGCATATCAGCAGTCAGCACTAACTGGTGACATGCCATTTGTACAAGTAAGCCATGTGTGACTAATATATAAACATACTTTATTAAATAACACCTCAAACTATCATACCCAGGATTCAAACCTATAACCTGTTGAATTCTAATCAAATACCCTACCCATTGTGCTACTTGATCCTGCATCTATTCTAACCTCCAAAAACAGATTCAGTTGCATTTTCCAGCGTGTTTTGTTTGCGCCTTTGCAAATGTCTTACATCGACAAACTTATTTAGTACTATTTTGCAAATAGGGTTACATTGTCGCAACATTGTGTTCCCTAATTGCTTGATTTTTTTAAATGCAACAATTGATAAAGACACCTGATAATTGCTCTGTGGAGTCTTATTTTGTGTCTACTTCTTATCTACATTTAATTCCCTACCTCTAATCAAGGCATTTTTAAATGCTGGGGGCTGCCAGGACGTGAGGCCTACCTAGACTTTAGATCTGAATTTGAATGTACTTGTGAACTAACTTAATTTCCTACTTCTAAATTCATTCCTAAATTCACTACTTACATTAATCCTGTAGTTGGGCATTTTGAACCTTCAATTGTGGGCATTGTTTTGTGTCCAGACCAGCAGCTGGTGGTGTGCATTTGCTGGAAAGGCATCGAAGACCTCCGATATGCTGCATCTCCTGATGTGTGTCTCCCTCAAGTGGCTGTCAGCAAATGCATGCTAGACACCCCATTCCAAGCTGATTGTGACATCACGGAACATGCATCATAGAACAGGCATGCTAGAATATGGGTCTTCAACCTGCGACCCTCCAGCTGCTGTGGAACTACATATACCAGCATGCCCTGCCTCAGTTTTAGCATACCTTAATAGCAAAACTGTGGCAGGGCATGCTGGGATGTGTAGTTTCACAGCAGCTGGAGGGCCACAGGATGAAGACCCATGTGCTAGAGCCAAGCCGCAGGTACATTGAATGCTAGCAAGCTGAATGTTTAAATCATTTTTGTTCCGCAGCATTCCAATGCGGAAGATTCCATGGAACCAGAGATTATTCCATTGAGAAGGACATGCTGCCTGGATGACTGCACTGTGCAAATTAAATCACGGAGCCAGTTGGCTTGTGGGTGGCTCTGGTGACTTGGTGGTTGGGTGGGCGG
Source organism: Pseudophryne corroboree (assembly GCF_028390025.1). Taxonomy (NCBI): domain Eukaryota; kingdom Metazoa; phylum Chordata; class Amphibia; order Anura; family Myobatrachidae; genus Pseudophryne; species Pseudophryne corroboree. The sequence goes on from NW_026967608.1 coordinate 1,196,154, forward strand.
TGTGTCGGAGGTGAAGCACATGCAAATGAATGTGTATCATCCAGCTAGTGAGAGTGAAAACTCATGCAGGAGTGTGCCTGCTTGTCAGTGGGTTATGCACCTTGCCAGGCGTCAAATCTACATGGAGCAGCTGGAGGGGACAAGAGCAGGTTTGCAAAATATAGATAGAAGAGCATATATGCTGGCGCATTCTCCATGATTGTGTCAGCTTATGTTTTGGTGCACTGCACTTTCCTTCACTAAGTTTTAGCCATTTTGGTTAAACGCAAGTGTAGTGGCTTCTCGCCCTTTTGGCTGTGATCTTGTATCGTGGTTGAAGAGTCTGCTGGAGGGATTGTTTTCTTCATTGGCGAGAGACTGAAGATATTCCAGGATGGAAGGCTTGGGAACACTATCCGTTTTTCAGTTGTGGAAGAGTTGAAAGACCGGATTGGACTACATTCTATAGTAAAGGATATCTTTGTATTTATTAATCCTCCCTTTATATGTGTCTGTCTTTCAATAAAGCTTCGGGCTTGTGATTCCCTCACCCTCTTACACTCCACACCCATAGCCTTATTAACTGTTGTATTATTGTATTGTTTAAATGTATAGTGCAGTTCATGATTTATAGTGTAGGCTGGCCTGTGCTGTAGTTCTTGAACTGTACTATACCGACAGCATTTGTATTGTGTTTTGGCTGTGCTGCAACACGGTACTTATGTGTGTAATGTTTATGTATGTTTTTTTGCTTCTTTATGTCAATAAAGACTGCTTTTTCAATCCAATATCTGAAAACAATCAATGTTTATCTTTGATGGCAATAGAAGTGGTATGATATTTGCTGCTTTTGAAAGGCAATATCTGATATGTCCCCTATCTGGGAACCATATATTAAATGGCTTTTCAGAAAAGGGAGATGGGAGAAGAGCTTTCAGTACTTGTAGGACCGATGCTCATTTCCTATTCTAGCCTCCAAAAACAGATTCAGTTGCATTTTCCAGCGTGTTTTGGATGCGCCTTTGCAAATGTCTTACATCGACAAACTTATTTAGTACTATTTTGCAAATAGGGTTACATTGTTGCAACATTGTGTTCCCTAATTGCTTGATTTTTTTAAATGCAACAATTGATAAAGACACCTGATAACTGCTCTGTGGAGTCTTATTTTGTGTCTACTTCTTATCTACATTTAATTCTCTACCTCTAATCAAGGCATTTTTAAATGCTGGGGGCTGCCAGGACGTGAGGCCTACCTAGACTTTAGATCTGAATTTGAATGTACTTGTGAACTAACTTAATTTCCTACGTCTAAATTCATTCCTAAATTCACTACTTACATGAATCCTGTAGTTGGGCATTTTGGGACTCCGATTGTGGGCATTGTTTTGTGTCCAGACCAGCAGCAGGTGGTGTGCATTTGCTGGAAAGGCATCGAAGACCTCCGATATGCTGCATCTCCTGATGTGTGTCTCCCTCAAGTGTCTGTCAGCAAATGCCTGCTAGACACCCCATTCCAAGCTGATTGTGACATCACGGTACATGCATCATAGAACAGACATGCTAGAACATGGGTCTTCAACCTGCGACCCTCCAGCTGCTGTGGAACTACACATCCCAGCATGCCCTGCCTCAGTTTTAGCATACCTTAATAGCAAAACTGTGGCAGGGCATGCTGGGATGTGTAGTTTCACAGCAGCTGGAGGGCCACAGGATGAAGACCCATGTGCTAGAGCCAAGCCGCAGGTACATTGAATGCCAGCAAGCTGAATATTTAAATCCTTTTTGTTCCGCAGCATTCCAATGTGGAAGATTCCATGGAACCAGAGATCCTTCCATTGAGAAGGACATGCTGCCTGGATGACTACACTGTGCAAATTAAATCACGGAGCCAGTTGGTTTGTGGGTGGCTCTGGTGACTGGGTGGTTGGGTGGGTGGTGTGTCGGAGGTGGAGCACATGCAAATGATTGTGTATCATCCAGCTAGTGAGAGAGAAAACTCATGCAGGAGTGTGCCTGCTTGTCAGTGGGTTATGCACCTTGCCAGACGTCAAATCTACATAGAGCAGCTGGAGGGGACAAGAGCAGGTTTGCAAAATATAGATAGAAGAGCACATATGCTGGCACATTCTCCATGATTGTGTCAGCTTATGTTTTGGTGCACTGCACTTTCCTCCACTAAGTTTTAGCCATTTTTGTTAAGCTCAAGTGTAGTTGCTTCTCTAATATAAATTAGGGAGATGTGTGCTGAGGAGAATAGGCCCCGCCCCCTTTTCGGCGGGCTTCTTCTCCCGTTTTTTTTGGAACCTGGCAGGGGTTAAATACATCAATATAGCCCCAGGGGCTATATGTGATATATTTTAGCCAGAATAGGTATATTACATTGCTGCCCAGGGCGCCCCCCCAAGCGCCCTGCACCCTCAGTGACCGCTGGTGTGAAGTGTGCGGAGAGCAATGGCGCACAGCTGCAGTGCTGTGCGCTACCTCATGAAGACTGAGACGTCTTCTGCCGCCGGTTTCTGGACCTCTTCTCTATTCGGCATCTGCAAGGGGGTCGGCGGCGCGGCTCCGGTGACCCATCCAGGCTGTACCTGTGATCGTCCCTCTGGAGCTAGTGTCCAGTAGCCTAAGAAGCAAATCCATCCTGCACGCAGGTGAGTTCACTTCTTCTCCCCTAAGTCCCTCGTTGCAGTGAGCCTGTTGCCAGCAGGACTCACTGAAAATAAAAAACCTAACAAACTTTTTCTAAGCAGCTCTTTAGGAGAGCCACCTAGATTGCACCCTGCTCGGACGGGCACAAAAACCTAACTGAGGCTTGGAGGAGGGTCATAGGGGGAGGAGCCAGTACACACCACCTAGTGGTCAAACTTTTAAATTTTGTGCCCTGTCTCCTGCGGAGCCGCTATTCCCCATGGTCCTGACGGAGTCCCAGCATCCACTAGGACGTCAGAGAAATCTTATAATAAAAATGTATATATATATTAAAAAAAAAAGTTATAAGACATATGCATTCAATATTTGAAGAAACAAAATAAAATAAAGCTATCTATTGGGTTTCACTAACAAGCACATTGGAAGACTTGACTACTGTTAAAAGACATGCATTACATGGTATAGAGCCACAAACCACAATGTAGTAAAATAAAAACAAACTTACATGTGTATCAAACCTATGTGAGGCTTACATTGATAGTGCAAGATCAACACTCTATCAACTGTGCAAACTAGACTGCACATAAATGCCATAAAATTTATCTGAGATTTTAGTAAATAAGGCCCGTTGCTGTCCGGGTCACGCAGCCGTCTCGGCCCACCCCCATACGGTCCGGTCATGTCTGCGTTGTCCGGACTGTGCCCCCAAAATGGCGGCACAACGCCACTGGCCCGACTCCTCCTGCCCAGTGACCGCCTATGCCTGTCAATCAGGCAGAGGCGCTCACTGGGCAGAGATGCTGATCGCATCTCTGGCATGTGCCGGTGCACTGCGGCACCAGCACACACGCACTTCAGACCTGATCTCCTGTTGTGTGAATATGCACAGCAGGGATCAGGTCTGAATTAGGCCCTATATACAGCTGTCAGTAAGGCAGGGATGTGCTGCTGCCAGTGAGGCAGGGATGTGCTGCTGGTAGTGAAGCAGTGATGTGCTGCTGTCAGCGAAGCAGTGCTGTGCTGCTGTCAGCGAGGCAGAAATGTGCTGCTGTCAGCGAGGCAGGGATGTGCTGCTGTCAGCGAGGCAGGGATGTGCTGCTGTCAGCGAGGCAGGGATGTGCTGCTGTCAGCGAGGCAGGGATGTGCTGCTGTCAGCGAGGCAGGGATGTGCTGCTGTCATTGAAGCAGGAATGTGCTGCTGCAGTGAGGCAGAGATATGCTGCCCACTATCTCCCTGTCACCCCTGCCTGAGTCACACACTTTCCCTGTCACCCCTGCCTCAGTTACCCACTATCTCCCAGTCACCGCTGCCTCAGTCAACCACTATACCTGCGATCCCTGCCTCAGTCACCCACTATACCAGTCACCCCTGCTTTAGTCACCCACTGTCACCCTATCACCCCTGCTTCAGTCACCCACTATCCCTGTCAACCCTGCCTCAGTCACCCACTATCTCCCAGTCACCCCTGCCTCAGTCAGCCACTATCCCTGTCACCCCTGCCTCAGTCTCTTACTGTCCCTGTCACCCCTGCCACAATCATCCACTATCTCCCTATCACCCCTGCCTTAGTCATTTATTATCCCTGTCACCCACTTTCTTCCCATACTTACCCAACCCCTTCCTATCACCCCTCCCACAGTAACCCACTATCTCCCTGTCACCCACTATCTCCCAGTCACCCCGGCCTCAGTCACCCACTATCTCCCACTCATACATGCTTCAGTCACCCACTATCTCCCAGTCATCCCTGCCTCAGTCACCTACTGACACCAGTGCAGACATTTCTGCTGCGGCCTCTCCACTCTCCAGCGTGAACGTCCTGACGACTGAGGAAATCCGCTTCCCAGTTGAGGACTCCGGGAATGAACACTGCCGATATTGCTGTCAGATGACATTCTACCCAACGGAGGATTTTTGATACTTCCAGCTTTGCCATGCAGTTTCGAGTGCCGCCTAGTTTCGAGTGCCGCCTTGATGATTTGTGTACACTACCGTGGTGGCGTTGTCAGATTGTACTTGAACAGGCCTGTTCTGTACTAGAGGCAGGGCCAGTGTCAATTAATTGAACACTGCCTGCAATTCCAGAATGTATATCAGGAGGAGAGATTCCTCCCTGGTTCACCGCCCTGGAGAAAGTGTTGCTCCAACACCGTGGCCCAGCCCAAAAGACTGGCATCCATTGTCAGGAGGACACAGTTGGAGATCCAGAAGGGATGGCCCCTGCTCAACTGTTGGTCCTGTAGCCACCAGCTCAGTGTCAGACGAACCTCCGGAGTCAAGGAGATCATTTGAGACATTATCCGATGAGGCAGGCCGTCCCACTTGGAGAGGATTAACCTCTGCAGAGGGCGGTAATGAAATTGAGCGTACTCTACCATATCGAAAGCCGACACCATGAGGTCTAGTACTTGCATCGCCGTGTGTATCAACACTCTTGGGCGAGAGAGAAAGATACTGTCCTGAATTTTCAGGACTTTCTCTGGAGACAGAAACAATTGTTGGCTGTGTGTGTCCAGCAGTGCCCCTAGGTGCACCATGTTCCGAGCAGGGACCAGCGAGGACTTTTTTCAGTTGATGAGCCACCCGTGGACTTGTAGGAATTGGACCGCCAGTTCCAGATAACTGTGGAGAACCTCTTGGGAGTTCACCAGGATCAGCAAGTCGTCCAGATTTGGCAGGATCCTGATTCTCTGATGGTGAAGGGTCGTCATCACGGCCATGACCTTGGTGAATATCCGAGGTGCCGTGGCCAAACCAGAAGGCAGGACTTGAAATCCAAAAACAAACCAGGCACAACACTGCTTAGCTTCCATCATCAGATGAGATTGGACATATCCAGTGTGATGCGGCTGTAGATGATTTTTGCTGTTTCTAACTTCAACATCAATGAATAAGTTTCAAAATAGAATGCATCAAGAGAACGGTGTTGGTAGTATAAAACTACCTACAGCACCTGGTATTCCCAGGTGGTCTCACATCCAAGAACAAACCAGGCCTAAAATCAGGTGATATTGGGCATATACAGTGTGGTGTGGGTTTCTGTTAGAGTTCTTCTACTTCTAACTACTCGTACATAAATTAATAAGCGGACGATTTATTAAACCTGGTGAAATGATAATTTGCATGGTGATAAAGTACCAGCCAATCAGCTCCTAATTGCCATGTCACAGGCTGGGTTTGAAAAATGACAGTTAGGAGCAGACTGGCTTGTACTTTATCACCTTGCACTTTATCAGTTCACTGAACTAATCTCCTCTTGCGCTATAAATAGTATGATATGGCTCAAAGTTCAATAAAAACAAATAAATAATTTCATTTATTCTATATTTTTTATTACATATAAATATATATATATATATATATATATATATACACACTTTACAATAAACTATTAGACCGGTCAAATAAAATCACTAACAATATATTTGCATAGCTATAGGAGGTGGATCTTAGATAAACTCTGTGCACAGTGAAATTTTCAAAAATAAAAATCAGTCCATATATTGGATTAAAAAATCAATTTACCAGCTGTAATTCGCACCCATGTAGTAGATAACATATTTATAAGTTGTTATATATTGGAATTCCTCAATATGCTGCCACTTGGCAAAGGAGATGATATTGTGCAAAATAACCGCTCCACACTGGAGCCTTACGTGTAGCTTGCACCAGTTGTTATAACACGGGAGAGTCATTGGACCCTTATACCAGCCTTATTTGCACCCCCAAAATATACCATCATCTAGCGGTAATATCCGTGGACTAAACGGAGATCGGGAGAACACAACCGTGACTGTGGTGTCTGCATACGGCACTTGGAGGCGTGGACTCAGAGCTTGGAAGTCGGGTAATTATTCAGCACAGCAGGCGCCAGTGAAGCGCCGTTCCTGCAGCCCGAGACCGTCTCTTCTGTCATTGGACTCTCCCGTGTTAGAACAACTGGTGCAAGCTACACGTAAGGCTCCAGTGTGGAGCGGTTATTTTGCACAATATCATCTCCTTTGCCAAGTGGCAGCATATTGAGGAATTCCAATATATAACAACTTATAAATATGTTATCTACTACATGGGTGAGAATTACAGCTGGTAAATTGATTTTTTAATCCAATATATGGACTGATTTTTATTTTTGAAAATTTCTCTGTGCACAGAGTTTATCTAAGATCCACCTCCTATAGCTATGCAAATATATTGTTAGTGATTTTATTTGACCAGTCTAATAGTTTATTGTAAAGTATATATATATATATATATATATACCAAACAAAAGAGGCGGCACTCGAAGTCGGTGAACAAATATGAATATATTGTGATAGAGCGTTGACGTTTCGGGGACGTGCTCCCCTTCCTCAGAACAATTTAACACTGTGAAAAAACTGAAATAAATACCCACTTACCCCATGGGCCTCCCCCACCGCGATGCGTCACCCAGCACGATCTCCCGCACACTCCGGTGTGTCTTCCTCGTTTCCGGCGGAGGGGCGGAAGTGACGTCGTCCGGCCTGACGTGGTCACCATAACAACCTGTCACCATGGTACCATGCTGGGCTCTCGCGATGCCTTCTGCACCCTCCCACCTGTCAGAAATGTCACAGCGGGGGGCTTGGCTCGTAACCCGGGTAACGCTATAAACATAAACAATATAAACAATTAATGAAACATATTGACAAAAATACGTGCAATATCAATTAGGCTGTTCAAATAAACCAAAATAAGGAACAGGTACAGTGTAAAATACTCATAAAACACTCAGCAGAATGGAATATTAAAAAATTAAAGCATCTTTAAAAAAAATTTTTCTTTAAAAAATTGGCTGTGGATAAATCGGTTAGTGCATTGCAGCTAGTGTATGGCAATGTACCTAATTTGTACTATAGCATATGATCAAACTCATGTACACATGCATAAAAACATGAGCAATTAATTATGTAAACAGGTAACATATACTAAATGGAGAGCCTCTACCAGATCTTGCCACAAGGTGATATCTGACCAGGTAATCGGCTGTAACTCATAACCAGTGGATGAGGCCGAGTGTATCATTCAAGCCCCTGGGACGCATAGTCTGTAGCTTAAAAATCCAACGGGATTCCAGCTGTAGAAGCTTCTTCCCTCTATCTCCCCCTCTTATGGATTCAGGTACATGGTCGATGATCCTATGTCTTAAGGTTGCCATGTTATGTTTTGATTCCAAAAAATGTCTGGCAACGGGTTGTTCTGCCACCCCCGTGTTGAGCGCATTGCGGATAGCTTGTCTATGTTGTGCCATGCGAATTTTGAATTGGCACTCAGTTTTTCCCACGTAATAAGTGCCACAAGGACACATGATAACGTAAATGACAAATTTAGAGCTGCATGTCAGGGGCCATTTAATTGGAAATTTTTTGCCCGAAAAGGGATGTGTGATCGTGTACCCCGGGGACATATATGTGCAAGTGGTACATCCCAAGCACTTATAGCACCCGTTTTTTCTTGATAAAAAGTGTGTAACTGGTGCTTTCATGCTAGAGATGTCGGTTTTCACCACTATATCACGGATATTGCGCCCTCTAGTATAACTGGGCATAAGTTTCTTTTGAAATAGTTTCGGTAGGTCGTTATCCGAGGAAACAATGGGCCAGTATTTCTTGGCAACTTTGCTAATTCTATTACTCGCAGAATTGAATTCATTGACCCATGTGACCGTGGTATTAGCCAGACAGGGTTTCTGATTTTTACTGGACGTGAGCAGCCCATTTCTGTCCTGTGCTACAGCTTTTTTTCGGGCTCTCCCTAACAGTGAGGATGGGTATCCCCGCTGTCTGAATTTGTCTTCCATCTCATCTAACTGTTTATCCCTCTCACTCTCGTCACTGTTCACCCTGCACACTCTTAGAAACTGCGAGTAGGGTAGACCTTTCCGAGTGGGGACTGGGTGAAAACTGTCATGACGCAAAAGGGTATTACGATCGGTGGGTTTGGAATAAAGTTTAGTCACAATCCTCCCTGCTGTTAATCTAATGTGGATGTCTAGAAAACAAATTTCCTCCGTGCTGGTAGTGAGAGTTAATTTAATAGGACTGGGGGAGCTGTTATGCCCTCTAACTAGCTCACCCAGCTGCTCTTCCGTGCCACTCCACATGACGAACAAGTCGTCTATGTATCTGTAGTACAGGAAGACCCGCTGAGCCACCCATGCGTTTTCAAAAAATAAACTCCTCTCAACATCCCACATGTAGGTATTGGCCAGTGATGGGGCCACCGAGGACCCCATCGCACAGCCAGTACGTTGTCTGTAATACTTCCCATCAAAAAGAAAATAATTATGAGTCAATGTGAAATCAAGCAGTTGCAGAAAAAAATCAACATCTGGTCCTGTATACAAAACATTACCACCCAATAATCTCTTGACAGCCTGCATGCCTGCTGCATGGGGGATGCAGGTGTATAGACTTGCCACGTCCATCGTGGCCAAGATCAGGCCATCTGGGACCACATCAATGGTAAGAAATTTTTTCAACAATGTATTAGAATCTTTGAGATGGGTGAACGTCTGCTGTATACACGGTTGTAAATATGTATCCAAGTATATAGCCAGAGGTTCGCACAGAGACCCCCGTGCAGACACAATGGGTCTGCCCGGTGGTCTCTGGGCGTCCTTATGGATCTTGGGGATGGTGTACAGAATGGGAGTAATAGGATACTCAGTGAGTAACTTCTCATACACCACCTTACCAATGATACCATCCTCTTTTGCCCTATCTAAGATATTGATAAGTTCACGTTTATACATCTCAGTGGGGTCTTTATCAAGTACACAGTAGGTTTCTGTATCACTTAGTTGTCTTAAACACTCCTCACGATAATCGTGAAGGTTTTGCACCACGATGGCCCCACCCTTATCAGCTCCACGGATGATAATATCTTTCCTATTCCCCAAATCAATCAGAGCCTGTTGTTCTTCTCTGGACAAATTAGAGCGAAATTTCAACTCGTTCTGTTTGGTGCCTTCGGTCTCAAGTAATCGATGAAAAGTTTTCAAAGATGCACTCTGTGACATGGGGTCAAATTTAGAGCTTGGGCCCAATTTCTGGATGCGTGATGGTAATGGTGTGGTGCGTTCGTCAGGTTGAGTCTTGCCAAAAAATTCTTGGATTTTCAATTTTCGGTTAAATTTAAACATATCCACCTTCCACCTAAATGAATCTGGGGGATTGGTGGGAACATACGACAGTCCTTTGTTTAAGACTCTTACCTCCACGGGTGAGAGATCTACTGAAGATAAATTGAAAATCATTGTGTCTTTCCCTTCGCGGCCTTTCTTCCTCCCTTGCCTTTCGTTTTGTCCACCTCTTCGGGTGTGTTTTTTGCTTTTGTTTTGGGTATTGCTTTGGACCCGATTCCCGCCCGGGTCTTGACCCCTAAAGGGACAGCACGTGGCATAGAGCTGTTGCTGGAATTTTGATCATCAGACTCGCTTGCCGATGTGCTCTGAAAATTGACGCGTGGTCGCCTTTTGATGAACTTCGGCGGTTTGCCCCGTCCATCCAGGGAATTCGAACCTCCCAGCCATGGATAAACTCTGTGCTGGGTGTAATCTGCTTGTACCTTGGTGAGTTTTTCACGTTTAAATTTTAGAAGTCCAACTTTATACTGTTCAACTTGAGTGGACAATTTGGTCAGCCAGCTGTCAGATGAATCTGCTGCCAGGGGTCCCAGGTGCTCTTTCTCAAATTCTCCAATCTTTTCTTTAATGATGTTATATTCTCTTGTGGATTCTTCTATTACAAGAAGAATAAGATCCATTGAGCACTTGTTAAGTACTGAGATCCATTTTTTACAAAAGATCGCGTTGTGCCTCCCGATTGTCGGGGTATTATGTACCCTGAAACCCCTGGGCAGCTGTTTTGCCCTGTAGTAATCTGACAGGGTACGGCTGTGATATAGGTAATCAAGCTCGCGTTTTTTCATTTTAAGCAATTCCCTGAACACATCCTCCGAGGTGGTACAGAACTTATCTGTAAACGCTGGATCCTTATGTAGTATAGCCTCAGCCTCGAGGTCGGAAAAGCTCAACGTGTCCATGGTATCACATAGCAGCATGAATGGTGTATGGTCTCCTCCATCAGGAGCAGCAGTCGCCATCTTCCACAGCCAAAGTTCAGTGAAGTGCAAATTAGTGCATAAAGTGCTGGTGCTTAAAAAGCGTGCAAGTGATCAGGAAACCCTGAGGAAATGAGGGAAAAACAATGCTGGAGGGTGCCTTGAGAAAACCCCTGTGTCTGCACGACACGCCGAGGTTATAAATGCAGAAATGGTGACTCCGGCACTCCACTTGAAACAGCTCACACATGCAATACTTGCTCCTGTGCCTTCCCACCGGGGGACTCCCCCTGAATAACACCAAACAAAAGAGGCGGCACTCGAAGTCGGTGAACAAATATGAATATATTGTGATAGAGCGTTGACGTTTCGGCCGGGACGTGCTCCCCTTCCTCAGAACAATTTAACACTGTGAAAAAACTGAAATAAATACCCACTTACCCCATGGGCCTCCCCCACCGCGATGCGTCACCCAGCACGATCTCCCGCACACTCCGGTGTGTCTTCCTCGTTTCCGGCGGAGGGGCGGAAGTGACGTCGTCCGGCCTGACGTGGTCACCATAACAACCTGTCACCATGGTACCATGCTGGGCTCTCGCGATGCCTTCTGCACCCTCCCACCTGTCAGAAATGTCACAGCGGGGGGGCTTGGCTCGTAACCCGGGTAACGCTATAAACATAAACAATATAAACAATTAATGAAACATATTGACAAAAATACGTGCAATATCAATTAGGCTGTTCAAATAAACCAAAATAAGGAACAGGTACAGTGTAAAATACTCATAAAACACTCAGCAGAATGGAATATTAAAAAATTAAAGCATCTTTAAAAAAAATTTTCTTTAAAAAATTGGCTGTGGATAAATCGGTTAGTGCATTGCAGCTAGTGTATGGCAATGTACCTAATTTGTACTATAGCATATGATCAAACTCATGTACACATGCATAAAAACATGAGCAATTAATTATGTAAACAGGTAACATATACTAAATGGAGAGCCTCTACCAGATCTTGCCACAAGGTGATATCTGACCAGGTAATCGGCTGTAACTCATAACCAGTGGATGAGGCCGAGTGTATCATTCAAGCCCCTGGGACGCATAGTCTGTAGCTTAAAAATCCAACGGGATTCCAGCTGTAGAAGCTTCTTCCCTCTATCTCCCCCTCTTATGGATTCAGGTACATGGTCGATGATCCTATGTCTTAAGGTTGCCATGTTATGTTTTGATTCCAAAAAATGTCTGGCAACGGGTTGTTCTGCCACCCCCGTGTTGAGCGCATTGCGGATAGCTTGTCTATGTTGTGCCATGCGAATTTTGAAACTTATGCCCAGTTATACTAGAGGGCGCAATATCCGTGATATAGTGGTGAAAACCGACATCTCTAGCATGAAAGCACCAGTTACACACTTTTTATCAAGAAAAAACGGGTGCTATAAGTGCTTGGGATGTACCACTTGCACATATATGTCCCCGGGGTACACGATCACACATCCCTTTTCGGGCAAAAAATTTCCAATTAAATGGCCCCTGACATGCAGCTCTAAATTTGTCATTTACGTTATCATGTGTCCTTGTGGCACTTATTACGTGGGAAAAACTGAGTGCCAATTCAAAATTCGCATGGCACAACATAGACAAGCTATCCGCAATGCGCTCAACACGGGGGTGGCAGAACAACCCGTTGCCAGACATTTTTTGGAATCAAAACATAACATGGCAACCTTAAGACATAGGATCATCGACCATGTACCTGAATCCATAAGAGGGGGAGATAGAGGGAAGAAGCTTCTACAGCTGGAATCCCGTTGGATTTTTAAGCTACAGACTATGCGTCCCAGGGGCTTGAATGATACACTCGGCCTCATCCACTGGTTATGAGTTACAGCCGATTACCTGGTCAGATATCACCTTGTGGCAAGATCTGGTAGAGGCTCTCCATTTAGTATATGTTACCTGTTTACATAATTAATTGCTCATGTTTTTATGCATGTGTACATGAGTTTGATCATATGCTATAGTACAAATTAGGTACATTGCCATACACTAGCTGCAATGCACTAACCGATTTATCCACAGCTAATTTTTTAAAGAAAAATTTTTTTTAAAGATGCTTTAATTTTTTAATATTCCATTCTGCTGAGTGTTTTATGAGTATTTTACACTGTACCTGTTCCTTATTTTGGTTTATTTGAACAGCCTAATTGATATTGCACGTATTTTTGTCAATATGTTTCATTAATTGTTTATATTGTTTATGTTTATAGCGTTACCCGGGTTACGAGCCAAGCCCCCCGCTGTGACATTTCTGACAGGTGGGAGGGTGCAGAAGGCATCGCGAGAGCCCAGCATGGTACCATGGTGACAGGTTGTTATGGTGACCACGTCAGGCCGGACGACGTCACTTCCGCCCCTCCGCCGGAAACGAGGAAGACACACCGGAGTGTGCGGGAGATCGTGCTGGGTGACGCATCGCGGTGGGGGAGGCCCATGGGGTAAGTGGGTATTTATTTCAGTTTTTTCACAGTGTTAAATTGTTCTGAGGAAGGGGAGCACGTCCCCGAAACGTCAACGCTCTATCACAATATATTCATATTTGTTCACCGACTTCGAGTGCCGCCTCTTTTGTTTGGTGTTATTCAGGGGGAGTCCCCCGGTGGGAAGGCACAGGAGCAAGTATTGCATGTGTGAGCTGTTTCAAGTGGAGTGCCGGAGTCACCATTTCTGTATATATATATATATATATATATATATATATATATATATATATTTATATGTAATAAAAAATATAGAATATATGAAATTATTTATTTGTTTTTATTGAACTTTGAGCCATATCATACTATTTATAGCGCAAGAGGAGATTAGTTCAGTGTTCCAGTGTTACCGGAGACTTTAAAGTGCCGGTTCTTTTTTACTTGATTTACCCCAAGTCAAGCTCTCTCCTGCAGCTTAAGTATACATTAATTGCAGTATTATTTGTACATAATTTTTAATACCAGTAATTTGATCACCAGAATATGGTGATGATGTATTAGCGCCTGGTTATATTCTTTTGTATTGTTTTACTTAATCAGTTCACCAGGCTTAATAGATCTGCCCCAATGTTTCAAAATGGAATGCATCAAGAGAACGGTGTTGGTATTGTAAAAATACACACAGCTCCTGGTATTTCCTGGTGGTCTCCCATCCAAGTACTAAAACCAGGACCAACACTGCTCAGCTTCCATGATCAGGAGAGATTGGGCAAATCCAGTGTGCTGTGGCTGTAGATGAGCTCGTGGTTTCTGTTAGAGCTCTTCTACTTCTAACTTCTGGTACATAAAAGAATATGTGTAAAAATTAAATGTACAGTACCAAGAAAAGGGTGTTGGTAGTTTAAAAACACCTAAATAATCTGATAATACATGGATGGGAGACTGCTTGGTAGTAACAAAGTCCAATACTGCTTTGCTTCAAAGATCAAATGAGATTGGGCATATCCAGTGTGGTGTGGCTTTAGATAAGCTTTGTGGTTTCTGTTAGAGCTCTTCTACTTCTAACTACTGGTACATTAATGAATATGTATAAGGTTGTAGTTTATCCAATATCCCTTTACTACCTTACCTTCCCCCCCCCCTCCCCTCCTTATAGCTTCCTTTGTTCTCTCCTCCTCGTGTGTGCGTTATTTGTTTTCTCATACATCCTAGAGGATGCTGGGATCACATTAAGAACCATGGAGTATAGACGGGATCCGCAGGAGACATGGGCACTTTAAGACTTTCAAAGGGTGTGAACTGTCTCCTCCCTCTATGCCCCTCCTCAGGGCCGAAACTAGGACTAACGGCACCCGGGGCAAGACAGAAATTTTGCGCCCCCCCCCCAAAAATAAATAAATAAAAATGAAAGAGGAGGTGACTTTTTCTGACATTAGCCCCAGAGTTGGCAGGGGCAATAGATGGCTGCAGCTACAAAAGGGTGCCTTTAAGTGCCATGGCTGTGTGAACTGCAGCTTTATGATGACAGGAAAGACATGCAGTCATCCAACTAAAGGAACAACATACCCGCTACGATTTCGGATGTCATGTGACACTAAATTTGTGACATACCTGATACTCTGTCCCTGTGGGAAAATTTATATAGGGAAGACGATACGTATGCTGAAGGAGAGGATAGCGATGCACAGGTCCTCCATAAAAAAGGCGTATCAAAAAATGGATGGAAGCACGCCACCGGTGGCTAGGCATTTTGTGACTATGGGACACAAATTAGGTGAATTTAAATTTATGCCTATAGACCATGTACCACCTTTGAGAAGAGGAGGAGATAGACACAGACTGCTATTACAGCAAGAGTGCCGATGGATCTACATGCTTGATGCGATGGTCCCTAATGGACTTAATGAAGAATGCTCATTTGCTTCATTCTTGTAATGCTGGCACTGGTGATAGATTGAAGATCCCTATAATATGGTAGAATTAAGTATAGAGAGTTATTGCAAGTACTTTGGGTCTAATCAGCAGATTGTTTCATTATCATTCTCCATTTTTTATTTATTTTTATGTGTATATGTTAACTCTGTCGATACTGTCTTGCATCGGGGCAAATGATCATCGTTGTCGCTCTTTAATTATTGTAGTGGACGGTTCATAAATATATGGACCCGATACAGAACAGTATCGAGGAGCATTCACTGGGTTGGTTGCTGGTGAATATGATTAGGTTTTTATGATAAGTCTTTTGTATACTGTTGTGGATGCGACCAGCTGCAATGTGTCCCGGACACACTCACTTTTGATTTTGGCTTTGCTGCCCTTAACGGCTGGTGTCTGCGCCGCTGGTGGGACGCACGGTGCGGCTCACGGGTCCGAACTTCCGGTTGGGTGACGCGTGCGTGTCGCGTGTCCGGACTTCCGGCCGGGTGGTTCGCTGGCGTGCGTTCCGGCTGCGGTGCACCCCGGCCGGGCGGTGTGACGGGTCTGAACGGAAGGGAGTGATGACGGTCACAGGTGTAGCAGGTAAGCTCCATTAAGTGTGTTTAAATAGAGCACACAAGTGAACAGATTTTTTGGCACTTTATACAGGCTTATTTTGCACATGGCACTATGGCACTTTGTAAGGCTATTCCCCTGATGAAGGATTAAGTCCGAAAACGGCTGTTTGGGTGGTCTACTGTGTTTCCCTGTGCTGATCAAACGATGAGTATATGACGAGCCTTGTAACTTTATTCACGTTTATAATACAGCATTTCTTGACAAAACTACAGTGTGCTGGTCCTGTCTTTGTGATTGCGTGGACATGTGATGATATATTTACCTGCTTGACCGGACACCTGGACTATACCTCTGAGAGTGTCAGTGCGGCTTCCCGGATTCTCATTCTGTGATAATCTTATATATATATATATATATATATATATATAATATATGTATGTATGTATGTGGCTGTGTACATATATACACGCTAGGGCTTTATATATATCTATCATGTGTGTATTACTGGTGTCTGCTGGTCTGAGGGATATCTGTGTTGAATTTGTTTCTTATTTTTTTATTTTTATTTTTCTATTTTATTATATATATATATATATATATATCTGTATATATCTGTATATCTGTAGCTGTCACAGTGGTGAAAATGAGCAGTAGTTTGAATGAGCTGCAGGGGTTAACACCAGTCACAGTGAATATGTGTGTGTGTTTTACCTCCGTCTCTCGCTGTCCTGCTTCCATCCATCACTGTGCTGTCGGGCTGAATGCAATGCTGTGTGGGGCCAGAAAAAGGTCAGTAGCTGACCACATTCGTAGCTCGTGCGGGCGGGCAGTATACTTTTTTGGGCTTGCCGCCGCTGCTTAGGAAGGGAAACTAGACGTTACCCTGACTCCCTAGCTCCAGCAGCCGTGGCCAGCTTTCTGCAATGCCTCATGGGATTTGTAGTCTCTATGCTACTGCATAAAGTCTAAGCAGTAGCACACATGACTACAAATCCCATTTTTCTTCAATAGATTCTCTGCTGTGTCAGACCCAGCTGATCCCAGCGCCCTATCAAATCCCGCGCCCGGGTCACATGCCCCCCCTAGCCCCTCCCTAGTTTCGGCTCTGCCCTCCTCCAGACTCCAGTTTTAGAATTGTGCCCAGTGAGACTGGATGCACTACAGGGGAGTTCTACTGAGTTTCTCTGAAAAGACTTATGTTAGTTTTTCTTATTTTCAGGGAGGCTGCAGGCAACAGTCTCCCTGCTTCGTGGAACTTAGGGGAGAGAAGTATGACCAACTTCTAGTGAGTTCAATGGCTCTGCTTCTGGCTGACAGGACACCATTAGCTCCTGAGGGTGCTGATCGCTAGGTACGCCTAGATGCCCACTCCCGTAGCCTGCCATCACCCCCTTACAGAGCCAGAAGTCAGAAGACAGGCGAGTAGCAGAAGAACAGAAGACTTCTTCTCCAGTGACGGCATTCTGAGGTACCACGCAGCGAGCGGAATGCTGTGCGCCATGCTCCCACACAAACACAGGCACTGCAGGGTGCAGGGCGTGTGGGTGGGGAAGGGGGGCACCCTGGGCAGCATAAATTCCTCACAAAAGGCTGGCAAAAGTGGACATTAGTGCCTGGGCACTGTACTTACCCCGCCAGCGTAATTAATTATTTGTTTCTGAGCGGGACAGAAGCGTGCCATTACAGCGGCGGGGCTTCTTCCTCACCTCACCAGCACATCTATAGAGCGTAACAAGTCTATCACTATAGAGTTTATTATTTCCCAGACTGTGTACTTTTGGCGCTGGATTGTGAGCTGAAAAATCCTCTCTGTCCCTCTGACAGATTTACTGTAGGTCTATCCCCCATAAGCCGATGTGTCTGTGGGTACTTGGTACATATGTGTCAACATGTCGGTGGCTGAATGTTTTTCCCAAGAGGAAACTATATTAGGAATGCAGACATATGATGGTGGCCCTGTTGGCACCACCAATAACTGACTGGGTGAAAGTTTCAGTAATATCAGAGTGAGGTTGGATAAATCTGTGTCCCAGACACAGACGTAGAGAAAAGATGTGATGTTCATGGCTATGCTTCTTTTCACTCAGGCCCGCAAAAATGTTACTACACATCGATACTGACTCGGATACTGATTCCTATGTCGGCCATAATATTTCCTGATTAGATCCAATATTGGCAAGGAGCATTCAGTACATGATTGTGGATATTAAGGACATATTAACTAGAGATGAGCGGGTTCGGTTTCTCTGAATCCGAACCCGCCAGAACTTCATGTTTTTTTTCACGGGTCCGAGCGACTCGGATCTTCCCGCCTTGCTCGGTTAACCAGAGCGCGCCCGAACGTCATCATGACGCTGTCGGATTCTCGCGAGGCTCGGATTCTATCGCGAGACTCGGATTCTATATAAGGAGCCGCGCGTCGCCGCCATTTTCACACGTGCATTGAGATTGATAGGGAGAGGACGTGGCTGGCGTCCTCTCCATTTAGATTATAAGAGACTGAGAGAGATTTACTGGAGCTGACTAGGAGGAGTACTGTTACTGTAGAAGTGTAGAGACTGAGTGGAGAGAGTTTACTAGTGAGGACAGTGCAGTTTACTTTATAATCCGTTCTCTGCCTGAAAAAAGCGATACACAGCACACAGTGACTCAGTCACATACCATATCTGTGTGCACTGCTCAGGCTCAGGCCAGTGTGCTGCATCATCTATTATCTATATATAATATTATATATATCTGTCTGACTGCTCAGCTCACACAGCTTATAATTGTGGGGGAGACTGGGGAGCACTACTGCAGTGCCAGTTATAGGTTATAGCAGGAGCCAGGAGTACATAATATATTATATAGTGAGTGACCACCAGACACACAGTGCAGTTTATTTAATATATCCGTTCTCTGCCTGAAAAAAGCGATACACACAGTGACTCAGTCAGTCACATACCATATCTGTGTGCACTGCTCAGGCTCAGGCCAGTGTGCTGGCTGCATCATCTATATATATTATATATCTGTCTGACTGCTCAGCTCACACAGCTTATAATTGTGGGGGAGACTGGGGAGCACTACTGCAGTGCCAGTTATAGGTTATAGCAGGAGCCAGGAGTACATAATATTATATTAAAATTAAACAGTGCACACTTTTGCTGCAGGAGTGCCACTGCCAGTGTGACTAGTGACCAGTGACCTGACCACCAGTATATATAATATTAGTAGTATACTATCTCTTTATCAACCAGTCTATATTAGCAGCAGACACAGTACAGTGCGGTAGTTCACGGCTGTGGCTACCTCTGTGTCGGCACTCGGCAGCCCGTCCATAATTGTATATACCACCTAACCGTGGTTTTTTTTTCTTTCTTTATACATACATACTAGTTACGAGTATACTATCTCTTTATCAACCAGTCTATATATTAGCAGCAGACACAGTACAGTGCGGTAGTTCACGGCTGTGGCTACCTCTGTGTCGGCACTCGGCAGCCCGTCCATAATTGTATATACCACCTAACCGTGGTTTTTTTTTCTTTCTTTATACATACATACTAGTTACGAGTATACTATCTCTTTATCAACCAGTCTATATTAGCAGCAGACACAGTACAGTGCGGTAGTTCACGGCTGTGGCTACCTCTGTGTCGGCACTCGGCAGCCCGTCCATAATTGTATATACCACCTAACCGTGGTTTTTTTTTCTTTCTTTATACATACATACTAGTTACGAGTATACTATCTCTTTATCAACCAGTCTATATATTAGCAGCAGACACAGTACAGTGCGGTAGTTCACGGCTGTGGCTACCTCTGTGTCGGCACTCGGCAGCCCGTCCATAATTGTATATACCACCTAACCGTGGTTTTTTTTTCTTTCTTTATACATACATACTAGTTACGAGTATACTATCTCTTTATCAACCAGTCTATATATTAGCAGCAGACACAGTACAGTGCGGTAGTTCACGGCTGTGGCTACCTCTGTGTCGGCACTCGGCAGCCCGTCCATAATTGTATATACCACCTAACCGTGGTTTTTTTTTCTTTCTTTATACATACATACTAGTTACGAGTATACTATCTCTTTATCAACCAGTCTATATATTAGCAGCAGACACAGTACAGTGCGGTAGTTCACGGCTGTGGCTACCTCTGTGTCGGCACTCGGCAGCCCGTCCATAATTGTATACTAGTATCCAATCCATCCATCTCCATTGTTTACCTGAGGTGCCTTTTAGTTGTGCCTATTAAAATATGGAGAATAAAAATGTTGAGGTTCCAAAATTAGGGAAAGATCAAGATCCACTTCCACCTCGTGCTGAAGCTGCTGCCACTAGTCATGGCCGAGACGATGAAATGCCAGCAACGTCGTCTGCCAAGGCCGATGCCCAATGTCATAGTACAGAGCATGTCAAATCCAAAACACCAAATATCAGTAAAAAAAGGACTCCAAAACCTAAAATAAAATTGTCGGAGGAGAAGCGTAAACTTGCCAATATGCCATTTACCACACGGAGTGGCAAGGAACGGCTGAGGCCCTGGCCTATGTTCATGGCTAGTGGTTCAGCTTCACATGAGGATGGAAGCACTCAGCCTCTCGCTAGAAAAATGAAAAGACTCAAGCTGGCAAAAGCAGCACAGCAAAGAACTGTGCATTCTTCGAAATCCCAAATCCACAAGGAGAGTCCAATTGTGTCGGTTGCGATGCCTGACCTTCCCAACACTGGACGTGAAGAGCATGCGCCTTCCACCATTTGCACGCCCCCTGCAAGTGCTGGAAGGAGCACCCGCAGTCCAGTTCCTGATAGTCAGATTGAAGATGTCAGTGTTGAAGTACACCAGGATGAGGAGGATATGGGTGTTGCTGGCGCTGGGGAGGAAATTGACCAGGAGGATTCTGATGGTGAGGTGGTTTGTTTAAGTCAGGCACCCGGGGAGACACCTGTTGTCCGTGGGAGGAATATGGCCGTTGACATGCCAGGTGAAAATACCAAAAAAATCAGCTCTTCGGTGTGGAGGTATTTCACCAGAAATGCGGACAACAGGTGTCAAGCCGTGTGTTCCCTTTGTCAAGCTGTAATAAGTAGGGGTAAGGACGTTAACCACCTCGGAACATCCTCCCTTATACATCACCTGCAGCGCATTCATGATAAGTCAGTGACAAGTTCAAAAACTTTGGGTGACAGCGGAAGCAGTCCACTGACCAGTAAATCCCTTCCTCTTGTAACCAAGCTCACGCAAACCACCCCACCAACTCCCTCAGTGTCAATTTCCTCCTTCCCCAGGAATGCCAATAGTCCTGCAGGCCATGTCACTGGCAATTCTGACGAGTCCTCTCCTGCCTGGGATTCCTCCGATGCATCCTTGCGTGTAACGCCTACTGCTGCTGGCGCTGCTGTTGTTGCCGCTGGGAGTCGATGGTCATCCCAGAGGGGAAGTCGTAAGCCCACTTGTACTACTTCCAGTAAGCAATTGACTGTTCAACAGTCCTTTGCGAGGAAGATGAAATATCACAGCAGCCATCCTACTGCAAAGCGGATAACTGAGTCCTTGACAACTATGTTGGTGTTAGACGTGCGTCCGGTATCCGCCGTTAGTTCACAGGGAACTAGACAATTTATTGAGGCAGTGTGCCCCCGTTACCAAATACCATCTAGGTTCCACTTCTCTAGGCAGGCGATACCGAGAATGTACACGGACGTCAGAAAAAGACTCACCAGTGTCCTAAAAAATGCAGTTGTACCCAATGTCCACTTAACCACGGACATGTGGACAAGTGGAGCAGGGCAGGGTCAGGACTATATGACTGTGACAGCCCACTGGGTAGATGTATGGACTCCCGCCGCAAGAACAGCAGCGGCGGCACCAGTAGCAGCATCTCGCAAACGCCAACTCTTTCCTAGGCAGGCTACGCTTTGTATCACCGCTTTCCAGAATACGCACACAGCTGAAAACCTCTTACGGCAACTGAGGAAGATCATCGCGGAATGGCTTACCCCAATTGGACTCTCCTGTGGATTTGTGGCATCGGACAACGCCAGCAATATTGTGTGTGCATTAAATATGGGCAAATTCCAGCACGTCCCATGTTTTGCACATACCTTGAATTTGGTGGTGCAGAATTTTTTAAAAAACGACAGGGGCGTGCAAGAGATGCTGTCGGTGGCCAGAAAAATTGCGGGACACTTTCGGCGTACAGGCACCACGTACAGAAGACTGGAGCACCACCAAAAACTACTGAACCTGCCCTGCCATCATCTGAAGCAAGAAGTGGTAACGAGGTGGAATTCAACCCTCTATATGCTTCAGAGGTTGGAGGAGCAGCAAAAGGCCATTCAAGCCTATACAATTGAGCACGATATAGGAGGTGGAATGCACCTGTCTCAAGTGCAGTGGAGAATGATTTCAACGTTGTGCAAGGTTCTGATGCCCTTTGAACTTGCCACACGTGAAGTCAGTTCAGACACTGCCAGCCTGAGTCAGGTCATTCCCCTCATCAGGCTTTTGCAGAAGAAGCTGGAGGCATTGAAGAAGGAGCTAAAAGGGAGCGATTCCGCTAGGCATGTGGGACTTGTGGATGCAGCCCTTAATTCGCTTAACAAGGATTCACGGGTGGTCAATCTGTTGAAATCAGAGCACTACATTTTGGCCACCGTGCTCGATCCTAGATTTAAAGCCTACCTTGGATCTCTCTTTCCGGCAGACACAGGTCTGCTGGGGTTGAAAGACCTGCTGGTGACAAAATTGTCAAGTCAAGCGGAACGCGACCTGTCAACATCTCCTCCTTCACATTCTCCCGCAACTGGGGGTGCGAGGAAAAGGCTCAGAATTCCGAGCCCACCCGCTGGCGGTGATGCAGGGCAGTCTGGAGCGACTGCTGATGCTGACATCTGGTCCGGACTGAAGGACCTGACAACGATTACGGACATGTCGTCTACTGTCACTGCATATGATTCTCTCAACATTGATAGAATGGTGGAGGATTATATGAGTGACCGCATCCAAGTAGGCACGTCACACAGTCCGTACTTATACTGGCAGGAAAAAGAGGCAATTTGGAGGCCCTTGCACAAACTGGCTTTATTCTACCTAAGTTGCCCTCCCACAAGTGTGTACTCCGAAAGAGTGTTTAGTGCCGCCGCTCACCTTGTCAGCAATCGGCGTACGAGGTTACATCCAGAAAATGTGGAGAAGATGATGTTCATTAAAATGAATTATAATCAATTCCTCCGCGGAGACATTGACCAGCAGCAATTGCCTCCACAAAGTACACAGGGAGCTGAGATGGTGGATTCCAGTGGGGACGAATTGATAATCTGTGAGGAGGGGGATGTACACGGTGATATATCGGAGGGTGAAGATGAGGTGGACATCTTGCCTCTGTAGAGCCAGTTTGTGCAAGGAGAGATTAATTGCTTCTTTTTTGGGGGGGTCCAAACCAACCCGTCATATCAGTCACAGTCGTGTGGCAGACCCTGTCACTGAAATGATGGGTTGGTTAAAGTGTGCATGTCCTGTTTTGTTTATACAACATAAGGGTGGGTGGGAGGGCCCAAGGACAATTCCATCTTGCACCTCTTTTTTCTTTTCTTTTTCTTTGCATCATGTGCTGATTGGGGAGGGTTTTTTGGAAGGGACATCCTGCGTGACACTGCAGTGCCACTCCTAGATGGGCCCGGTGTTTGTGTCGGCCACTAGGGTCGCTAATCTTACTCACACAGCTACCTCATTGCGCCTCTTTTTTTCTTTGCGTCATGTGCTGTTTGGGGAGGGTTTTTTGGAAGGGACATCCTGCGTGACACTGCAGTGCCACTCCTAGATGGGCCCGGTGTTTGTGTCGGCCACTAGGGTCGCTAATCTTACTCACACAGCTACCTCATTGCGCCTCTTTTTTTCTTTGCGTCATGTGCTGTTTGGGGAGGGTTTTTTGGAAGGGCCATCCTGCGTGACACTGCAGTGCCACTCCTAGATGGGCCCGGTGTTTGTGTCGGCCACTAGGGTCGCTAATCTTACTCACACAGCTACCTCATTGCGCCTCTTTTTTTCTTTGCGTCATGTGCTGTTTGGGGAGGGTTTTTTGGAAGGGACATCCTGCGTGACACTGCAGTGCCACTCCTAGATGGGCCCGGTGTTTGTGTCGGCCACTAGGGTCGCTTATCTTACTCACACAGCGACCTCGGTGCAAATTTTAGGACTAAAAATAATATTGTGAGGTGTGAGGTATTCAGAATAGACTGAAAATGAGTGTAAATTATGGTTTTTGAGGTTAATAATACTTTGGGATCAAAATGACCCCCAAATTCTATGATTTAAGCTGTTTTTTAGTGTTTTTTGAAAAAAACACCCGAATCCAAAACACACCCGAATCCGACAAAAAAAATTCGGTGAGGTTTTGCCAAAACGCGTTCGAACCCAAAACACGGCCGCGGAACCGAACCCAAAACCAAAACACAAAACCCGAAAAATTTCAGGCGCTCATCTCTAATATTAACATCACTGAGGACCCTGCTGTTCCTGACAAAGGGGTATATATGTATGTATATATAGATATATAATGAAAGCTGATGTAACGTTCCTCCATCTCTGTTTGAGAAAGTCTGGGCCAGCTCGACAAGATGGTTTCAAATCCCCAAAAGGTTTCCGGTTATTTATTAATTTCCTGCTGCGGACAGAATAAAGTGGGAGTCACCCCCTCTTCTGCACGGGGCCCTGTCACAAATCCAGCGGATCGTATGCAGGAAGCTACATTATTTCTAGTTATGTAACCACGGGTACATTACTTAGACCTGCCATTACATGCGCATGGGTGAGTAGTAGTATTCAAGAATTGGTCGAATACCTCGTCATCCGATATAGATATCTTGGAGAGATGGGATACTCCTTACGTTGGATCATATCAAGGACACTGCAGCATACTTACGACTGCAAGGGATATAGGACTCTTGAGTTCACGGGCCAATTTCATGACAGTCTCGGATAGGAGGGCATTGTGGATTCACCAAGGGAATGCTGATGCTGACTCCAAGAAGAAAGGGAGTCTCTTCCCTATGAAGGTGAAGCCTTGTTTGGTGACGGCCTAGTTAATTTGATCTCGGCAGCTCCCGCAGGTAAGTCAACCTTCTTGCCCTATGTTCCCTCTCAACGGATGAAGACGCATCATTGTCTAACGCAGTCATTTTGGCCCAATAGATATGCAAGAAGTTAAGATTCCCCTTTCTTTGCAGGTAGAGGAAGGAAAAGAGGGAAGAGGTCTGTAGCCTCTTCAAGATCGCAGGAGCAGAGATCGTCCTCTGCTTCTGCCAAATCCACTGCATGACGCTAGGGCTTTCTTGCAGGAGCCCACACCAGTGGGGGCACGTCTAAAACACTTCAGTCAGTTCTGGATTAATTTAGACCTGGACTCGTGGGTTTTACAAATAGTGTCACAAGGGTACAAACTGGGGTTTCAAGACGTTCCCCCTCACCGATTGTTCAAATCGGCCTTAGTCAGCAGGGAGAAGGTTTTTATTCAAGCCTCTTCGTGGTCCCGATGCCGGACGGCTCAGACAGACCAATCTTAAATCTGAAATCCCTCAATTTCTACCTAAAGAAATTCAATTTCAAGATGGAATCTCTCAGGGTAGGGATCTCCAGTCCGGAGGAAGGAGATTTCATGGTTTTGGTAGACATAAGGATGCCTAATTACATGTTCCCGTTTAGCCACTGCATAAAGCTACCTGAGGTTTGCAATTCAGGATTGTCATTACCAATTTCAGACGTTGCCGTTTGGTCTGTCCACGGCTTCGAGGATTTTCACCAGGGTGATGGCGGAAATGATGGTTCTCCTTCGCAAGCAAGGAGTCACAATTATCCCGTACTTGGATGATCTCCTGATAAAGGCGAGATCCAGGGACCAGTTGGTGCAAAACATCTACTCTCCCTGACAGTTCTTCAACAAGATTATAAAACTCACACTAATTTTACTTAGAAAGAGGCAATCAGGCGCACTTATTACCAACTTTAAATAACCTGGATAAGGAAGATCTACAATGCTGCTCCCAATGAATAATCTGCAATTATTCAAACCAAACAAGAAATTACAATAATGTATACATACATGTGTACACAGGGAGCGCTAAATATTCATAATTATCTAATTTATTTAGACAATAAAAAATAGAATGACAATGCACAATTTAATAATAATAAGATATATCAATTTTAAAATTAAAAACCATATCAAATGGACATCTCTCGTGGAAATAAACAACTCAGTTGCTGGTGTTAAAGGGTCCAGAATAGGCTATTTAGCCAATAATTGCTGAGCAAGTCCAGAATCCTAGTGTATCATTAATGTCACCAGCAAGTAGCTTTTAACTGTTAAAAGATGTACTGTAGCAGTCCAATGCCACTTAAATTTAAGCTCACCGCTGTTGGAAGTGTTTCCAAACTCCCATCTATTGCTGTTCAGCGGTGTCCCCGTCTCCCCTGCAGGCTTACCAGTGTGCGCTGATGAACCGTGGCCGCACAGCCGGACGTCTCCGGCAGTGATGTGGAGCCTGATTTGCAGACTAGGGGAGAGAGCTGGATGCAGGCAGCATGGAGCAAAGTGGTGACGGATAGATATAAGTTGATTTCCACAGAGAAATTGTAGGTTCCTTGACGCGTTTCTCTGCTATAGGTAGAGTAGCAGTTTCATCAGAAGGTATACTCAGTGTCCACTTTGGAAGATATTTATACAGTGGCCATCCAATCAAAAGGCATTGTCCATTAAATAACAGGTGTAGAATAAACAGGTAATTACTTTGGTGCCTTATCCAGGATTTGATACACTAGGATTCTGGACTTGCTCAGCAATTATTGGCTAAATAGCCTATTCTGGACCCTTTAACACCAGCAACTGAGTTGTTTATTTCCACGAGAGATGTCCATTTGATATGGTTTTTAATTTTTAAATTGATATATCTTATTATTATTAAATTGTGCATTGTCATTCTATTTTTTATTGTCTAAATAAATTAGATAATTATGAATATTTAGCGCTCCCTGTGTACACATGTATGTATACATTATTGTAAGTTCTTCAACAACATGGTTGGCTCCTAAACTTGCCAAAATCGCAGTTGGTCCCAATGACGCGGTTGTTGTTTTTGGGAGTCATACTGGACACAGAAGAGGCTTTCTTCCAGTGGAAAGGCTATGGAGATCCAGAGTCTGGTCAAACAAATTCTAAAACCAGCAAGAGTGTTAATCCATCAATGCATTCTGTTGCTGGGGAAGATGGTTGCGGCCTACGAGGCCATTCAGTTTGGCAGGTTCCATGCCAGAGTGTTCCAGTGGGACCTGTTGGACAAGTGGTCCGGATCCCACCTACACATGCACCGGAGGATAATCCTGTCTTCCAAGACCAGAATCTCACTCCATTGGTGGCTGCACAGTTCTCACCTCCTAGAGGGGCGATGGTTCGGGATCCAGGACTGGATCCTAGGGACCACGGATGCAACCCTCCGAGGCTGGGGAGCAGTCACACAGGGGGAAAACATCCAAGGCAGATGGTCAAGTCAGGAAAGTTGTCTCCACATAAATATTCTGGAGTTAAGGGCCATTTAATAACTGCAGACCCAGTACGCACTGGGACGGGTGCCCAGCATCCTCTACGGACTAAGAGAAAAGGATTTACCGGTAGGTATTAAAATCCTATTTTCTCTAACGTCCTAGAGGATGCTGGGGACTCCGTAAGGACCATGGGGATAGACAGGCTCCGCAGGAGACATGGGTACTTTAAGAAAGACTTTAGTTCTGGGTGTACACTGGCTCCTCCCTCTATGCCCCTCCTCCAGACCTCAGTTTGATACTGTGCCCAGTGGAGACTGGGTGCTTTTCAGGAGCTCTCCTGAGCTTTCTGACAGAAAGTATTTTGTTAGGTTTTTAATTTTCAGGGAGCACTGCTGGCAACAGACTCCCTCATCGAGGGACTGAGGGGAGAGAAGCAGCCCTACTCTCCGAGTTGCAAGGTCCTGCTTCTTAGGCTACTGGACACCACTAGCTCCAGAGGGATTGGTACGCAGGATCTCACCATCGCCGTCCGTCCCAGAGCCGCGCCTCCGTCCCCCTTGCAGAGCCGGAAGATAGAAGCCGGGTGAGTATGAGAAGAAAAGAAGACTTCAGAGGTGGCAAAAGACTTCATGATCTTCACTGAAGTAACGCACAGCACTGCAGCTGTGCGCCATTGCTCCCATACACCTCACACACTCCAGTCACTGTAAGGGTGCAGGGCGCAGGGGTGGGGGGGGGGGGGGCACCTGGGCAGCAATATAAACCTCTTTTTGGCAAAACTATAACACATATACAGCTGGGCACTGTATATATGTATGAGCCCCCACCAATTTTACAGTTTAAGCGGGACAGAAGCCCGCCGCCGAGGGTGCGGGGCTTCTCCCTCAGCACTCACCAGCGCCATTTTTTCTTCACAGCACCGCTGAGAGGAAGCTCCCCGGACTCTCCCCTGCTTATACCATAGTAGACAAGAGAGTTGAAAAGAGGGGGGGGCACATAATTCGGCGCAAATTACATACAGCAGTACTACTGGGCAAACATTAAGTTACTGTGTATTCCTGGGTTATATAGCGCTGGGGTGTGTGCTGGCATACTCTCTCTGTCTCTCCAAAGGGCCTTGTGGGGAAACGGTCTTCAGAAAAAGCATTCCCTGTGTTTGTGGTGTGTCGGTACACGTGTGTCGACATGTCTGAGGAAGAAGGCTATATTAGAGAGGAGCAGGAGCAAATGAATGTGGTGTCTCCAGGCTTTTTTCCCTTGTACATATGTACCCTCTTGTCAGGGACAGGGGGTTCCTCTCTGATGTGCAAAACATCTTTTATTGCCATAATCATATATCGAATGGATTTTGCCAATTTTGGCTGTAACTTTGCATCATCGTAATCGACACTGGAGTCAGAATCCGTGTCGGTATCTGTGTCAACAATCTGGGATAGTGGGCGCTTATGAGACCCTGACAGTCCCTGCAACATAGGATCAGGCATGGGTTGAGACCCTGACTGTCCCAAAGCTTCAGCCTTGTCTAATCTTTTGTACAATGAGTTTACACTAGCATTTAAAGCATTCCACATATCCATCCAATCAGGTGTCAGCGAGGACACCACATTCATTTGCTCCTGCTCCTCTCTAATATAGCCTTCTTCCTCAGACATGTCGACACACGTGTACCGACACACCACACACACAGGGAATGCTTTTTCTGGAGACAGTTTCCCCACAAGGCCCTTTGGAGAGACAGAGAGAGTATGCCAGCACACACCCCAGCGCTATATAACCCAGGAATAACACAGTATCTTAATTTTTGTCCAGTAGCGCTGCTGTATGTAATTTGCGCCGAATTTTGTGCCCCCCCCCCTCTTTTCAACCATCTTCTCTACCGTGGTATAAGCAGGGGAGAGTCCGGGGAGCTTCCTCTCAGCGGTGCTGTGGAGAAAAAATGGCGCTGGTGAGTGCTGAGGGAGAAGCCCTGCCCCCTCGGCGGCGGGCTTCTGTCCCGCTTAAACTGTAAAATTGGCGGGGGCTCATACATATATACAGTGCCCAGCTGTATATATATGTTATATTTTTGCCAAAAAGAGGTTAATATTGCTGCCCAGGGTGCCCCCCCTGCGCCCTGCACCCTTACAGTGACCGGAGTATGTGAGGTGTATGGGAGCAATGGCGCACAGCTGCAGTGCTGTGCGTTACCTCAGTGAAGATCATGAACTCTGCGGAGCCCGTCTATCCCCATGGTCCTTACGGAGTCCCCAGCATCCTCTAGGACGTTAGAGAAACTAGGATTTTAATACCTACCGGTAAATCCTTTTCTTTTAGTCTGTAGAGGATGCTGGGCACCCGTCCCAGTGTGTACTGTATCTGCAGTTATTAAATGGCCCTTAACTCCAGAACATTTATGTGGAGACAACTTTCCTGACTTGACCATCTTCCTTGGACGTTTTCCCCCTGTGTGACTGCTCCCCAGCCTCGGAGGGTTGCATCTGTGGTCCCTAGGATCCAGTGCTGGATCCCGAACCATCGCCCCTCTAGGAGGTGAGAACTGTGCAGCCACCAATGGAGTGAGATTCTGGTCTTGGAAGACAGGATTATCCTCCGGTGCATGTGTAGGTGGGATCCGGACCACTTGTCCAACAGGTCCCACTGGAACACTCTGGCATGGAACCTGCCAAACTGAATGGCCTCGTAGGCCACAACCATCTTCCCCAGCAACCGAATGCATTGATGGATTAACACTCTTGCTGGTTTCAGAATTTGTTTGACCAGACTCTGGATCTCCATAGCCTTTCCCCTGGAAGAAAACCTCTTCTGTGTCCAGTATGACTCCCAAAAACAACTACCGCGTCATTGGGACCAACTGCGATTTTGGCAAGTGTAGGAGCCAACCATGTTGTTGAAGAACTGTCAGGGAGAGTGCAATGTTTTGCACCAACTGGCCCCTGGATCTCGCCTTTATCAGGAGATCATCCAAGTACGGGATAATTGTGACTCCTTGCTTGCGAAGGAGAACCATCATTTCCGCCATCACCCTGGTGAAAATCCTCGGAGCCGTGGACAGACCAAACGGCAATGTCTGAAATTGGTAATAACAATCCTGAATTGCAAACCTCAGGTAGCTTGATGCAGTGGCTAAATGGGAACATGTAAGTAGGCATCCTTTATGTCTACCAAAACCATGAAATCTCTTTCCTCCGGACTGGAGATCACTACCCTGAGAGATTCCATCTTGAAATTGAAATTCTTTAGGAAGAAATTGAGGGATTTCAGATTTTAGATTGGTCTGACTGAGCCGTCCGGCTTCGGGACCACGAAGAGGCTTGAATAAAAACCTTCTCCCTGCTGACTAAGGCCAATTTGAACAATCGGTGAGGGGGAACGTCTTGAAACCCCAGTTTGTACCCTTGGGACACTATTTGTAAAACCCACGAGTCCAGGTCCGAATGAATCCAGAACTGACTGAAGAGTTTTAGACGTGCCCCCACTGGTGTGGGCTCCTGCAAGAAAGCCCCAGCGTCATGCAGTGGATTTGGCAGAAGCAGAGGACAATCTCTGCTCCTGCGATCTTGAAGAGGCTACAGACCTCTTCCTTCTCCTTCCTCTACCTGCAAAGAAAGGGGAATCTTAACTTCTTGCATATCTATTGGGCCAAAATGACTGCGGTAGATAATGATGCGTCTTCATCCGTTGAGAGGGAACATAGGGCAAGAAGGTTGACTTACCTGCGGGAGCTGCCGAGATCAAATTAACTAGGCCGTCGCCAAACAAGGCTTCACCTTCATAGGGAAGAGACTCCCTTTCTTCTTGGAGTCAGCATCAGCATTCCCTTGGTGAATCCACAATGCCCTCCTATCCGAGACTGCCATGAAATTGGCCCGTGAACTCAAGAGTCCTATATCCCTTGCAGTCGTAAGTATGCTGCAGTGTCAACAGGCCAACTAAACCCTCCCCCCTCCTTTTACCCCATCACTTTGTCCAGTCCCTGTGGTCCATACTGTATTGCCATTATTATGCATGTTGCTGTGCTGGCCCTTTTCTGAATGTCCCTGCCACCGCCACCGAAGAGCTGGATAGCCCAGTATGAAAACCACCTGCCGGCCTCACTGACGGTCCGAGTCAAAGGCTCCATTTTTTTTTTAAAGATTCCTCTGCCAAGTTAAGGGGGGCTTAAGGGGGCCCCAGAGATATCAGTGTACTGGGGCCCAAGATTTCTGTTGCTGGCCCTGACCCTCAGGGGCGTATCTACCCCTTTGGGCAGTACGGATGGTGTAATGGTTAGCATTACTGCCTCACAGCACTGAGGTCATGGGTTCGATTCCCACCATGGCCCTAACTGTGTGGAGTTTGTATATTCTCCCCGTACTTGCGTGGGTTTCCTCCGGGTACTCCGGTTTCCTCCCACAATCCAAAAATATACTGGTAGGTTAATTGGCTCCCAACAAAAATTAACCCTAGTGTTAATGTGTCTGTGTGTACATGTGATAGGGAATATAGATTGTAAACTCCACTGAGGCAGGGACTGATGTGAATGGGCAAATATTCTCTGTACAGCGCTGCGGAATATGTGTGCGCTATATAAATAACTGGTAATAAATAAATAATAAATAAAATTGGCCAGGATGTCACTTGCCAGGAGCACCATCCAGGTTTCAGTTGGGGGATTAGAGTTCATACAGTAATTAAATGTTTTCATATTGAGAACTACATCTCCCAGCATATACAGTGTGCTGGGGATGCTAACCAGCTTTATTTAAAAGTTTAAAAAACATTGCTTTTATAATTGCAATGGTTAAAAAGGGAGAGCTATAAATCAATTTATCAGTGAATGATCGCAGTTTGAGCCGTTACATTTTACTGAACCACCTATCCCTCCACACTCACTACCTGTCCTCAGGATACATTTACCATCCTGGCAGACGGTATACCGGCGGTCATTTGACCGATGTTGGAATCCTGACACCACTTGGGAGACTGGTGCCGGCACACAGACAGCCAACATCCCGAAGGTGAGTATTGGAGGGAGGGTTAGGAGTCGGACCAGGGGAGGTGGTGTAAGGGAAGGCACTAGGAGGGGGGGGGTAGCCCTAGCTGCCACCCCCTGAGGGTTAGCCCTATCCGCCACCCCCCAGAGGGTTAGTATTAGGATTGGGGATCATGTGACCTCTGGAATCCCGAGCGCCGGATGCCATACCCAACCCCCTTTACTTTTTCAGGCATTTCTATCTCTCCTCTCTCTATGGTGTTCCAATTGCCCACTTTCCCTTGTGCTTTACTCTCTCTCTCTCTCTCTCTCTCTCTCCTTTGTTTAGAGCATCAGTTTCTGTAGTCCACTTATACCCTTATTTTTTCCAGTGTTTCACTAACTCTCTGATGTAATGAGGATGTATGGTCTAGAGGGATCAGTAATGCATTGTACTGTATAGAGGCGTCAGGGATGTAGCGTAGGGAATAGAGGCGTCAGGGATGTGGCGTAGGGAATAGAGGCATCAGGGATGTGGCGTAGGGAATAGAGGCGTCAGGGATGTGGCGTAGGGAATAGAGGCGTCATGGATGTGGCGTAGGAAATAGAGGCGTCAGGGATGTGGCATAGGAAATAGAGGCGTCAGGGATGTGGCGTAGGGAATAGAGGCGTCAGGGATGTGGCGTAGGGAATAGAGGCGTCAGGGATGTGGCGTAGGGAATAGAGGCGTCAGGGATGTGGCGTAGGGAATAGAGGCGTCAGGGATGTGGCGTAGGGAATAGAGGCATCAGGGATGTGGCGTAGGGAATAGAGGTGTCAGGGATGTAGCGTAGGGAATATAGGCATCAGGGATGTACTAGCAGGTATATAGAGGTCAGTGTACTGTAAAGAGGGGTCAGTAATGCAGTGATGGTTCTAGAAAGGTCAGTGATGTAGTGTGGGGTAAAGAGGGGTCAGTAAAGATACTAAGCTGAAGTACTTAGAACACTTCTTGAATTAAGACACAACCTGCAAGAAAAAGTATGCAATATGGGTGAAAAGGCAAATGTCAGAGGTCTGATACAAGTGACCAGCTCCATACCTTGCACCACATAGAGTTATGTTAAACTGGGATATGTTCTTTTTTGGTGTGTGTGTGGGTGTGTGTGGGTGTGTGTGGGTGTGTGTGGGTGTGTGGGTGCCAAAGGCTGCCTGCCTTATTGCTCCTCCCCCATCCGGCTCCCAAGCACCTCTGCTGCCCAGTGATCCAGGAGCCTGCTGCTAGGAAGAAGTGGCCGAGCTTCAGCAAGCGAGTCTGGAAACTGGCAGAGGAAGTCATGATAACCAGATAATGGGGAGTGGAGAGCCAGTTCCAAGGTAATACTTTATACAGCTGGTTGAGATCCTGGTCGGTGGATATGGATTCCAAGAAAACCCTGGAGGTGCTTCCTTTCAAGGGAGACACTCTCTTTGGAGAAGACCTCAATAAGATTGTAGCTGATCTGGCTACTGCTAAAACAACTTGCCTACCTAGTATGACTCCTACCACGCAGAAGGCTAAAAGTACTTTTCCTTGGCCCTTTCATCCTCCAGGTAAAGCGTACTCATGGTCAGGCATACCCAAAGCAAGCTCATGCTTCCAGACCTGCCAAGCCCAGACTGAAGCAAGCCTGGGCTGCCCGTCAGCCTGCTTCCAAAACGGACAAGCCTGCCGCACTGACCAGTAAATCCCTTCCTCTTGTAACCAAGCTCACGCAAACCACCCCACCAACTCCCTCAGTGTCAATTTCCTCCTTCCCCAGGAATGCCAATAGTCCTGCAGGCCATGTCACTGGCAATTCTGACGAGTCCTCTCCTGCCTGGGATTCCTCCGATGCATCCTTGCGTGTAACGCCTACTGCTGCTGGCGCTGCTGTTGTTGCCGCTGGGAGTCGATGGTCATCCCAGAGGGGAAGTCGTAAGCCCACTTGTACTACTTCCAGTAAGCAATTGACTGTTCAACAGTCCTTTGCGAGGAAGATGAAATATCACAGCAGCCATCCTACTGCAAAGCGGATAACTGAGTCCTTGACAACTATGTTGGTGTTAGACGTGCGTCCGGTATCCGCCGTTAGTTCACAGGGAACTAGACAATTTATTGAGGCAGTGTGCCCCTGTTACCAAATACCATCTAGGTTCCACTTCTCTAGGCAGGCGATACCGAGAATGTACACGGACGTCAGAAAAAGACTCACCAGTGTCCTAAAAAATGCAGTTGTACCCAATGTCCACTTAACCACGGACATGTGGACAAGTGGAGCAGGGCAGGGTCAGGACTATATGACTGTGACAGCCCACTGGGTAGATGTATGGACTCCCGCCGCAAGAACAGCAGCGGCGGCACCAGTAGCAGCATCTCGCAAACGCCAACTCTTTCCTAGGCAGGCTACGCTTTGTATCACCGCTTTCCAGAATACGCACACAGCTGAAAACCTCTTACGGCAACTGAGGAAGATCATCGCGGAATGGCTTACCCCAATTGGACTCTCCTGTGGATTTGTGGCATCGGACAACGCCAGCAATATTGTGTGTGCATTAAATATGGGCAAATTCCAGCACGTCCCATGTTTTGCACATACCTTGAATTTGGTGGTGCAGAATTTTTTAAAAAACGACAGGGGCGTGCAAGAGATGCTGTCGGTGGCCAGAAAAATTGCGGGACACTTTCGGCGTACAGGCACCACGTACAGAAGACTGGAGCACCACCAAAAACTACTGAACCTGCCCTGCCATCATCTGAAGCAAGAAGTGGTAACGAGGTGGAATTCAACCCTCTATATGCTTCAGAGGTTGGAGGAGCAGCAAAAGGCCATTCAAGCCTATACAATTGAGCACGATATAGGAGGTGGAATGCACCTGTCTCAAGTGCAGTGGAGAATGATTTCAACGTTGTGCAAGGTTCTGATGCCCTTTGAACTTGCCACACGTGAAGTCAGTTCAGACACTGCCAGCCTGAGTCAGGTCATTCCCCTCATCAGGCTTTTGCAGAAGAAGCTGGAGGCATTGAAGAAGGAGCTAAAAGGGAGCGATTCCGCTAGGCATGTGGGACTTGTGGATGCAGCCCTTAATTCGCTTAACAAGGATTCACGGGTGGTCAATCTGTTGAAATCAGAGCACTACATTTTGGCCACCGTGCTCGATCCTAGATTTAAAGCCTACCTTGGATCTCTCTTTCCGGCAGACACAGGTCTGCTGGGGTTGAAAGACCTGCTGGTGACAAAATTGTCAAGTCAAGCGGAACGCGACCTGTCAACATCTCCTCCTTCACATTCTCCCGCAACTGGGGGTGCGAGGAAAAGGCTCAGAATTCCGAGCCCACCCGCTGGCGGTGATGCAGGGCAGTCTGGAGCGACTGCTGATGCTGACATCTGGTCCGGACTGAAGGACCTGACAACGATTACGGACATGTCGTCTACTGTCACTGCATATGATTCTCTCAACATTGATAGAATGGTGGAGGATTATATGAGTGACCGCATCCAAGTAGGCACGTCACACAGTCCGTACTTATACTGGCAGGAAAAAGAGGCAATTTGGAGGCCCTTGCACAAACTGGCTTTATTCTACCTAAGTTGCCCTCCCACAAGTGTGTACTCCGAAAGAGTGTTTAGTGCCGCCGCTCACCTTGTCAGCAATCGGCGTACGAGGTTACATCCAGAAAATGTGGAGAAGATGATGTTCATTAAAATGAATTATAATCAATTCCTCCGCGGAGACATTGACCAGCAGCAATTGCCTCCACAAAGTACACAGGGAGCTGAGATGGTGGATTCCAGTGGGGACGAATTGATAATCTGTGAGGAGGGGGATGTACACGGTGATATATCGGAGGGTGAAGATGAGGTGGACATCTTGCCTCTGTAGAGCCAGTTTGTGCAAGGAGAGATTAATTGCTTCTTTTTTGGGGGGGTCCAAACCAACCCGTCATATCAGTCACAGTCGTGTGGCAGACCCTGTCACTGAAATGATGGGTTGGTTAAAGTGTGCATGTCCTGTTTTGTTTATACAACATAAGGGTGGGTGGGAGGGCCCAAGGACAATTCCATCTTGCACCTCTTTTTTCTTTTCTTTTTCTTTGCATCATGTGCTGATTGGGGAGGGTTTTTTGGAAGGGACATCCTGCGTGACACTGCAGTGCCACTCCTAGATGGGCCCGGTGTTTGTGTCGGCCACTAGGGTCGCTAATCTTACTCACACAGCTACCTCATTGCGCCTCTTTTTTTCTTTGCGTCATGTGCTGTTTGGGGAGGGTTTTTTGGAAGGGACATCCTGCGTGACACTGCAGTGCCACTCCTAGATGGGCCCGGTGTTTGTGTCGGCCACTAGGGTCGCTAATCTTACTCACACAGCTACCTCATTGCGCCTCTTTTTTTCTTTGCGTCATGTGCTGTTTGGGGAGGGTTTTTTGGAAGGGCCATCCTGCGTGACACTGCAGTGCCACTCCTAGATGGGCCCGGTGTTTGTGTCGGCCACTAGGGTCGCTAATCTTACTCACACAGCTACCTCATTGCGCCTCTTTTTTTCTTTGCGTCATGTGCTGTTTGGGGAGGGTTTTTTGGAAGGGACATCCTGCGTGACACTGCAGTGCCACTCCTAGATGGGCCCGGTGTTTGTGTCGGCCACTAGGGTCGCTTATCTTACTCACACAGCGACCTCGGTGCAAATTTTAGGACTAAAAATAATATTGTGAGGTGTGAGGTATTCAGAATAGACTGAAAATGAGTGTAAATTATGGTTTTTGAGGTTAATAATACTTTGGGATCAAAATGACCCCCAAATTCTATGATTTAAGCTGTTTTTTAGTGTTTTTTGAAAAAAACACCCGAATCCAAAACACACCCGAATCCGACAAAAAAAATTCGGTGAGGTTTTGCCAAAACGCGTTCGAACCCAAAACACGGCCGCGGAACCGAACCCAAAACCAAAACACAAAACCCGAAAAATTTCAGGCGCTCATCTCTAATATTAACATCACTGAGGACCCTGCTGTTCCTGACAAAGGGGTATATATGTATGTATATATAGATATATAATGAAAGCTGATGTAACGTTCCTCCATCTCTGTTTGAGAAAGTCTGGGCCAGCTCGACAAGATGGTTTCAAATCCCCAAAAGGTTTCCGGTTATTTATTAATTTCCTGCTGCGGACAGAATAAAGTGGGAGTCACCCCCTCTTCTGCACGGGGCCCTGTCACAAATCCAGCGGATCGTATGCAGGAAGCTACATTATTTCTAGTTATGTAACCACGGGTACATTACTTAGACCTGCCATTACATGCGCATGGGTGAGTAGTAGTATTCAAGAATTGGTCGAATACCTCGTCATCCGATATAGATATCTTGGAGAGATGGGATACTCCTTACGTTGGATCATATCAAGGACACTGCAGCATACTTACGACTGCAAGGGATATAGGACTCTTGAGTTCACGGGCCAATTTCATGGCAGTCTCGGATAGGAGGGCATTGTGGATTCACCAAGGGAATGCTGATGCTGACTCCAAGAAGAAAGGGAGTCTCTTCCCTATGAAGGTGAAGCCTTGTTTGGTGACGGCCTAGTTAATTTGATCTCGGCAGCTCCCGCAGGTAAGTCA
Organism: Pseudophryne corroboree; assembly: GCF_028390025.1. Lineage (NCBI taxonomy): Eukaryota > Metazoa > Chordata > Amphibia > Anura > Myobatrachidae > Pseudophryne > Pseudophryne corroboree. The sequence continues at coordinate 1,233,935 of NW_026967608.1, forward strand.
ACCTTCTTGCCCTATGTTCCCTCTCAACGGATGAAGACGCATCATTGTCTAACGCAGTCATTTTGGCCCAATAGATATGCAAGAAGTTAAGATTCCCCTTTCTTTGCAGGTAGAGGAAGGAAAAGAGGGAAGAGGTCTGTAGCCTCTTCAAGATCGCAGGAGCAGAGATCGTCCTCTGCTTCTGCCAAATCCACTGCATGACGCTAGGGCTTTCTTGCAGGAGCCCACACCAGTGGGGGCACGTCTAAAACACTTCAGTCAGTTCTGGATTAATTTAGACCTGGACTCGTGGGTTTTACAAATAGTGTCACAAGGGTACAAACTGGGGTTTCAAGACGTTCCCCCTCACCGATTGTTCAAATCGGCCTTAGTCAGCAGGGAGAAGGTTTTTATTCAAGCCTCTTCGTGGTCCCGATGCCGGACGGCTCAGACAGACCAATCTTAAATCTGAAATCCCTCAATTTCTACCTAAAGAAATTCAATTTCAAGATGGAATCTCTCAGGGTAGGGATCTCCAGTCCGGAGGAAGGAGATTTCATGGTTTTGGTAGACATAAGGATGCCTAATTACATGTTCCCGTTTAGCCACTGCATAAAGCTACCTGAGGTTTGCAATTCAGGATTGTCATTACCAATTTCAGACGTTGCCGTTTGGTCTGTCCACGGCTTCGAGGATTTTCACCAGGGTGATGGCGGAAATGATGGTTCTCCTTCGCAAGCAAGGAGTCACAATTATCCCGTACTTGGATGATCTCCTGATAAAGGCGAGATCCAGGGACCAGTTGGTGCAAAACATCTACTCTCCCTGACAGTTCTTCAACAAGATTATAAAACTCACACTAATTTTACTTAGAAAGAGGCAATCAGGCGCACTTATTACCAACTTTAAATAACCTGGATAAGGAAGATCTACAATGCTGCTCCCAATGAATAATCTGCAATTATTCAAACCAAACAAGAAATTACAATAATGTATACATACATGTGTACACAGGGAGCGCTAAATATTCATAATTATCTAATTTATTTAGACAATAAAAAATAGAATGACAATGCACAATTTAATAATAATAAGATATATCAATTTTAAAATTAAAAACCATATCAAATGGACATCTCTCGTGGAAATAAACAACTCAGTTGCTGGTGTTAAAGGGTCCAGAATAGGCTATTTAGCCAATAATTGCTGAGCAAGTCCAGAATCCTAGTGTATCATTAATGTCACCAGCAAGTAGCTTTTAACTGTTAAAAGATGTACTGTAGCAGTCCAATGCCACTTAAATTTAAGCTCACCGCTGTTGGAAGTGTTTCCAAACTCCCATCTATTGCTGTTCAGCGGTGTCCCCGTCTCCCCTGCAGGCTTACCAGTGTGCGCTGATGAACCGTGGCCGCACAGCCGGACGTCTCCGGCAGTGATGTGGAGCCTGATTTGCAGACTAGGGGAGAGAGCTGGATGCAGGCAGCATGGAGCAAAGTGGTGACGGATAGATATAAGTTGATTTCCACAGAGAAATTGTAGGTTCCTTGACGCGTTTCTCTGCTATAGGTAGAGTAGCAGTTTCATCAGAAGGTATACTCAGTGTCCACTTTGGAAGATATTTATACAGTGGCCATCCAATCAAAAGGCATTGTCCATTAAATAACAGGTGTAGAATAAACAGGTAATTACTTTGGTGCCTTATCCAGGATTTGATACACTAGGATTCTGGACTTGCTCAGCAATTATTGGCTAAATAGCCTATTCTGGACCCTTTAACACCAGCAACTGAGTTGTTTATTTCCACGAGAGATGTCCATTTGATATGGTTTTTAATTTTTAAATTGATATATCTTATTATTATTAAATTGTGCATTGTCATTCTATTTTTTATTGTCTAAATAAATTAGATAATTATGAATATTTAGCGCTCCCTGTGTACACATGTATGTATACATTATTGTAAGTTCTTCAACAACATGGTTGGCTCCTAAACTTGCCAAAATCGCAGTTGGTCCCAATGACGCGGTTGTTGTTTTTGGGAGTCATACTGGACACAGAAGAGGCTTTCTTCCAGTGGAAAGGCTATGGAGATCCAGAGTCTGGTCAAACAAATTCTAAAACCAGCAAGAGTGTTAATCCATCAATGCATTCTGTTGCTGGGGAAGATGGTTGCGGCCTACGAGGCCATTCAGTTTGGCAGGTTCCATGCCAGAGTGTTCCAGTGGGACCTGTTGGACAAGTGGTCCGGATCCCACCTACACATGCACCGGAGGATAATCCTGTCTTCCAAGACCAGAATCTCACTCCATTGGTGGCTGCACAGTTCTCACCTCCTAGAGGGGCGATGGTTCGGGATCCAGGACTGGATCCTAGGGACCACGGATGCAACCCTCCGAGGCTGGGGAGCAGTCACACAGGGGGAAAACATCCAAGGCAGATGGTCAAGTCAGGAAAGTTGTCTCCACATAAATATTCTGGAGTTAAGGGCCATTTAATAACTGCAGACCCAGTACGCACTGGGACGGGTGCCCAGCATCCTCTACGGACTAAGAGAAAAGGATTTACCGGTAGGTATTAAAATCCTATTTTCTCTAACGTCCTAGAGGATGCTGGGGACTCCGTAAGGACCATGGGGATAGACAGGCTCCGCAGGAGACATGGGTACTTTAAGAAAGACTTTAGTTCTGGGTGTACACTGGCTCCTCCCTCTATGCCCCTCCTCCAGACCTCAGTTTGATACTGTGCCCAGTGGAGACTGGGTGCTTTTCAGGAGCTCTCCTGAGCTTTCTGACAGAAAGTATTTTGTTAGGTTTTTAATTTTCAGGGAGCACTGCTGGCAACAGACTCCCTCATCGAGGGACTGAGGGGAGAGAAGCAGCCCTACTCTCCGAGTTGCAAGGTCCTGCTTCTTAGGCTACTGGACACCACTAGCTCCAGAGGGATTGGTACGCAGGATCTCACCATCGCCGTCCGTCCCAGAGCCGCGCCTCCGTCCCCCTTGCAGAGCCGGAAGATAGAAGCCGGGTGAGTATGAGAAGAAAAGAAGACTTCAGAGGTGGCAAAAGACTTCATGATCTTCACTGAAGTAACGCACAGCACTGCAGCTGTGCGCCATTGCTCCCATACACCTCACACACTCCAGTCACTGTAAGGGTGCAGGGCGCAGGGGTGGGGGGGGGGGGGGGCACCTGGGCAGCAATATAAACCTCTTTTTGGCAAAACTATAACACATATACAGCTGGGCACTGTATATATGTATGAGCCCCCACCAATTTTACAGTTTAAGCGGGACAGAAGCCCGCCGCCGAGGGTGCGGGGCTTCTCCCTCAGCACTCACCAGCGCCATTTTTTCTTCACAGCACCGCTGAGAGGAAGCTCCCCGGACTCTCCCCTGCTTATACCATAGTAGACAAGAGAGTTGAAAAGAGGGGGGGGCACATAATTCGGCGCAAATTACATACAGCAGTACTACTGGGCAAACATTAAGTTACTGTGTATTCCTGGGTTATATAGCGCTGGGGTGTGTGCTGGCATACTCTCTCTGTCTCTCCAAAGGGCCTTGTGGGGAAACGGTCTTCAGAAAAAGCATTCCCTGTGTTTGTGGTGTGTCGGTACACGTGTGTCGACATGTCTGAGGAAGAAGGCTATATTAGAGAGGAGCAGGAGCAAATGAATGTGGTGTCTCCAGGCTTTTTTCCCTTGTACATATGTACCCTCTTGTCAGGGACAGGGGGTTCCTCTCTGATGTGCAAAACATCTTTTATTGCCATAATCATATATCGAATGGATTTTGCCAATTTTGGCTGTAACTTTGCATCATCGTAATCGACACTGGAGTCAGAATCCGTGTCGGTATCTGTGTCAACAATCTGGGATAGTGGGCGCTTATGAGACCCTGACAGTCCCTGCAACATAGGATCAGGCATGGGTTGAGACCCTGACTGTCCCAAAGCTTCAGCCTTGTCTAATCTTTTGTACAATGAGTTTACACTAGCATTTAAAGCATTCCACATATCCATCCAATCAGGTGTCAGCGAGGACACCACATTCATTTGCTCCTGCTCCTCTCTAATATAGCCTTCTTCCTCAGACATGTCGACACACGTGTACCGACACACCACACACACAGGGAATGCTTTTTCTGGAGACAGTTTCCCCACAAGGCCCTTTGGAGAGACAGAGAGAGTATGCCAGCACACACCCCAGCGCTATATAACCCAGGAATAACACAGTATCTTAATTTTTGTCCAGTAGCGCTGCTGTATGTAATTTGCGCCGAATTTTGTGCCCCCCCCCCTCTTTTCAACCATCTTCTCTACCGTGGTATAAGCAGGGGAGAGTCCGGGGAGCTTCCTCTCAGCGGTGCTGTGGAGAAAAAATGGCGCTGGTGAGTGCTGAGGGAGAAGCCCTGCCCCCTCGGCGGCGGGCTTCTGTCCCGCTTAAACTGTAAAATTGGCGGGGGCTCATACATATATACAGTGCCCAGCTGTATATATATGTTATATTTTTGCCAAAAAGAGGTTAATATTGCTGCCCAGGGTGCCCCCCCTGCGCCCTGCACCCTTACAGTGACCGGAGTATGTGAGGTGTATGGGAGCAATGGCGCACAGCTGCAGTGCTGTGCGTTACCTCAGTGAAGATCATGAACTCTGCGGAGCCCGTCTATCCCCATGGTCCTTACGGAGTCCCCAGCATCCTCTAGGACGTTAGAGAAACTAGGATTTTAATACCTACCGGTAAATCCTTTTCTTTTAGTCTGTAGAGGATGCTGGGCACCCGTCCCAGTGTGTACTGTATCTGCAGTTATTAAATGGCCCTTAACTCCAGAACATTTATGTGGAGACAACTTTCCTGACTTGACCATCTTCCTTGGACGTTTTCCCCCTGTGTGACTGCTCCCCAGCCTCGGAGGGTTGCATCTGTGGTCCCTAGGATCCAGTGCTGGATCCCGAACCATCGCCCCTCTAGGAGGTGAGAACTGTGCAGCCACCAATGGAGTGAGATTCTGGTCTTGGAAGACAGGATTATCCTCCGGTGCATGTGTAGGTGGGATCCGGACCACTTGTCCAACAGGTCCCACTGGAACACTCTGGCATGGAACCTGCCAAACTGAATGGCCTCGTAGGCCACAACCATCTTCCCCAGCAACCGAATGCATTGATGGATTAACACTCTTGCTGGTTTCAGAATTTGTTTGACCAGACTCTGGATCTCCATAGCCTTTCCCCTGGAAGAAAACCTCTTCTGTGTCCAGTATGACTCCCAAAAACAACTACCGCGTCATTGGGACCAACTGCGATTTTGGCAAGTGTAGGAGCCAACCATGTTGTTGAAGAACTGTCAGGGAGAGTGCAATGTTTTGCACCAACTGGCCCCTGGATCTCGCCTTTATCAGGAGATCATCCAAGTACGGGATAATTGTGACTCCTTGCTTGCGAAGGAGAACCATCATTTCCGCCATCACCCTGGTGAAAATCCTCGGAGCCGTGGACAGACCAAACGGCAATGTCTGAAATTGGTAATAACAATCCTGAATTGCAAACCTCAGGTAGCTTGATGCAGTGGCTAAATGGGAACATGTAAGTAGGCATCCTTTATGTCTACCAAAACCATGAAATCTCTTTCCTCCGGACTGGAGATCACTACCCTGAGAGATTCCATCTTGAAATTGAAATTCTTTAGGAAGAAATTGAGGGATTTCAGATTTTAGATTGGTCTGACTGAGCCGTCCGGCTTCGGGACCACGAAGAGGCTTGAATAAAAACCTTCTCCCTGCTGACTAAGGCCAATTTGAACAATCGGTGAGGGGGAACGTCTTGAAACCCCAGTTTGTACCCTTGGGACACTATTTGTAAAACCCACGAGTCCAGGTCCGAATGAATCCAGAACTGACTGAAGAGTTTTAGACGTGCCCCCACTGGTGTGGGCTCCTGCAAGAAAGCCCCAGCGTCATGCAGTGGATTTGGCAGAAGCAGAGGACAATCTCTGCTCCTGCGATCTTGAAGAGGCTACAGACCTCTTCCTTCTCCTTCCTCTACCTGCAAAGAAAGGGGAATCTTAACTTCTTGCATATCTATTGGGCCAAAATGACTGCGGTAGATAATGATGCGTCTTCATCCGTTGAGAGGGAACATAGGGCAAGAAGGTTGACTTACCTGCGGGAGCTGCCGAGATCAAATTAACTAGGCCGTCGCCAAACAAGGCTTCACCTTCATAGGGAAGAGACTCCCTTTCTTCTTGGAGTCAGCATCAGCATTCCCTTGGTGAATCCACAATGCCCTCCTATCCGAGACTGCCATGAAATTGGCCCGTGAACTCAAGAGTCCTATATCCCTTGCAGTCGTAAGTATGCTGCAGTGTCAACAGGCCAACTAAACCCTCCCCCCTCCTTTTACCCCATCACTTTGTCCAGTCCCTGTGGTCCATACTGTATTGCCATTATTATGCATGTTGCTGTGCTGGCCCTTTTCTGAATGTCCCTGCCACCGCCACCGAAGAGCTGGATAGCCCAGTATGAAAACCACCTGCCGGCCTCACTGACGGTCCGAGTCAAAGGCTCCATTTTTTTTTTAAAGATTCCTCTGCCAAGTTAAGGGGGGCTTAAGGGGGCCCCAGAGATATCAGTGTACTGGGGCCCAAGATTTCTGTTGCTGGCCCTGACCCTCAGGGGCGTATCTACCCCTTTGGGCAGTACGGATGGTGTAATGGTTAGCATTACTGCCTCACAGCACTGAGGTCATGGGTTCGATTCCCACCATGGCCCTAACTGTGTGGAGTTTGTATATTCTCCCCGTACTTGCGTGGGTTTCCTCCGGGTACTCCGGTTTCCTCCCACAATCCAAAAATATACTGGTAGGTTAATTGGCTCCCAACAAAAATTAACCCTAGTGTTAATGTGTCTGTGTGTACATGTGATAGGGAATATAGATTGTAAACTCCACTGAGGCAGGGACTGATGTGAATGGGCAAATATTCTCTGTACAGCGCTGCGGAATATGTGTGCGCTATATAAATAACTGGTAATAAATAAATAATAAATAAAATTGGCCAGGATGTCACTTGCCAGGAGCACCATCCAGGTTTCAGTTGGGGGATTAGAGTTCATACAGTAATTAAATGTTTTCATATTGAGAACTACATCTCCCAGCATATACAGTGTGCTGGGGATGCTAACCAGCTTTATTTAAAAGTTTAAAAAACATTGCTTTTATAATTGCAATGGTTAAAAAGGGAGAGCTATAAATCAATTTATCAGTGAATGATCGCAGTTTTAGCCGTTACATTTTACTGAACCACCTATCCCTCCACACTCACTACCTGTCCTCAGGATACATTTACCATCCTGGCAGACGGTATACCGGCGGTCATTTGACCGATGTTGGAATCCTGACACCACTTGGGAGACTGGTGCCGGCACACAGACAGCCAACATCCCGAAGGTGAGTATTGGAGGGAGGGTTAGGAGTCGGACCAGGGGAGGTGGTGTAAGGGAAGGCACTAGGAGGGGGGGGGTAGCCCTAGCTGCCACCCCCTGAGGGTTAGCCCTATCCGCCACCCCCCAGAGGGTTAGTATTAGGATTGGGGATCATGTGACCTCTGGAATCCCGAGCGCCGGATGCCATACCCAACCCCCTTTACTTTTTCAGGCATTTCTATCTCTCCTCTCTCTATGGTGTTCCAATTGCCCACTTTCCCTTGTGCTTTACTCTCTCTCTCTCTCTCTCTCTCTCTCCTTTGTTTAGAGCATCAGTTTCTGTAGTCCACTTATACCCTTATTTTTTCCAGTGTTTCACTAACTCTCTGATGTAATGAGGATGTATGGTCTAGAGGGATCAGTAATGCATTGTACTGTATAGAGGCGTCAGGGATGTAGCGTAGGGAATAGAGGCGTCAGGGATGTGGCGTAGGGAATAGAGGCATCAGGGATGTGGCGTAGGGAATAGAGGCGTCAGGGATGTGGCGTAGGGAATAGAGGCGTCATGGATGTGGCGTAGGAAATAGAGGCGTCAGGGATGTGGCGTAGGAAATAGAGGCGTCAGGGATGTGGCGTAGGGAATAGAGGCGTCAGGGATGTGGCGTAGGGAATAGAGGCGTCAGGGATGTGGCGTAGGGAATAGAGGCGTCAGGGATGTGGCGTAGGGAATAGAGGCGTCAGGGATGTGGCGTAGGGAATAGAGGCGTCAGGGATGTGGCGTAGGGAATAGAGGCGTCAGGGATGTGGCGTAGGGAATAGAGGCATCAGGGATGTGGCGTAGGGAATAGAGGTGTCAGGGATGTAGCGTAGGGAATATAGGCATCAGGGATGTACTAGCAGGTATATAGAGGTCAGTGTACTGTAAAGAGGGGTCAGTAATGCAGTGATGGTTCTAGAAAGGTCAGTGATGTAGTGTGGGGTAAAGAGGGGTCAGTAAAGATACTAAGCTGAAGTACTTAGAACACTTCTTGAATTAAGACACAACCTGCAAGAAAAAGTATGCAATATGGGTGAAAAGGCAAATGTCAGAGGTCTGATACAAGTGACCAGCTCCATACCTTGCACCACATAGAGTTATGTTAAACTGGGATATGTTCTTTTTTGGTGTGTGTGTGGGTGTGTGTGGGTGTGTGTGGGTGTGTGTGGGTGTGTGGGTGCCAAAGGCTGCCTGCCTTATTGCTCCTCCCCCATCCGGCTCCCAAGCACCTCTGCTGCCCAGTGATCCAGGAGCCTGCTGCTAGGAAGAAGTGGCCGAGCTTCAGCAAGCGAGTCTGGAAACTGGCGGAGGAAGTCATGATAACCAGATAATGGGGAGTGGAGAGCCAGTTCCAAGGTAATACTTTATACAGCTGGTTGAGATCCTGGTCGGTGGATATGGATTCCAAGAAAACCCTGGAGGTGCTTCCTTTCAAGGGAGACACTCTCTTTGGAGAAGACCTCAATAAGATTGTAGCTGATCTGGCTACTGCTAAAACAACTTGCCTACCTAGTATGACTCCTACCACGCAGAAGGCTAAAAGTACTTTTCCTTGGCCCTTTCATCCTCCAGGTAAAGCGTACTCATGGTCAGGCATACCCAAAGCAAGCTCATGCTTCCAGACCTGCCAAGCCCAGACTGAAGCAAGCCTGGGCTGCCCGTCAGCCTGCTTCCAAAACGGACAAGCCTGCCGCATGACGGGGCGGGCCTCCCTCTGGGGGATCCCAGGGTGGGGGGCCCGACTTCTAGGTTTGGCATAGAAAGGTATAATTCTAAGATAGAGAATTCTATTTGGAGCTCACCTTGTACTTTGTGAAGAAATAATCAGCATTGTGGCTGAGCAGATACATGTAGTGTGTGGCTGCAAACTGCATGGATCTGCTGCGTTGCAATGCTGATACTTTTTTTTTTCAAAGTACCAATAGCTTCATATAATGTTCACAATTTTTATGCAGGATCAAATAGCTCAATGGGTAGGGTGTTTGATTAGAATTCAACAGGTTATAGGTTTGAATCCTGGGTATTGTAGTTTGAGATGTGTTATTTAATAAAGCATGTTATTCTGACTGCCGGCATCCTATCACCTGGGATATCATACTAAATAAATGGAGTTGATCATTTTTTTTTTATTTTTTTATTAAACTAGGGACAATTTCCAGATACTTTTATTTATAACTGAGATTGCCCCCTGGAACTTCACATCAGTTGACAACTATGCATGAGTGGGCAGTGCTTGCCCTGGATCTGCCCACCCATTTGTGTACCATCATAAAAGAAAGCATAACTGACAGTTATCCTGGGCGTACACTACACAATTATCTGTCAGGCTATCTATCCAGTCTGGATGGATGGAATAAAAATCTGGTAATGTATAGGAGCAAATGTCGATTAACCATTTGCTCCCAAACACTAGAAAAGTGGTCAAAAAATAAGATTTTACTTACCGATAAATCTATTTCTCGTAGTCCGTAGTGGATGCTGGGACTCCGTAAGGACCATGGGGAATAGCGGCTCCGCAGGAGACAGGGCACAAGAATAAAAGCTTTAGGATCAGGTGGTGTGCACTGGCTCCTCCCCCTATGACCCTCCTCCAAGCCTCAGTTAGGATACTGTGCCCGGACGAGCGTACATAATAAGGAAGGATATTGAATCCCGGGTAAGACTCATACCAGCCACACCAATCACACCGTACAACTCGTGATCTGAACCCAGTTAACAGTATGATAAAACGAAAGGGAGCCTCTGAAAAGATGGCTCACAACAATAATAACCCGAATTTTTGTAACAATAACTAACTATATACAAGTATTGCAGACAATCCGCACTTGGGATGGGCGCCCAGCATCCACTACGGACTACGAGAAATAGATTTATCGGTAAGTAAAATCTTATTTTCTCTGACGTCCTAGTGGATGCTGGGACTCCGTAAGGACCATGGGGATTATACCAAAGCTCCCAAACGGGCGGGAGAGTGCGGATGACTCTGCAGCACCGAATGAGAGAACTCCAGGTCCTCCTCAGCCAGGGTATCAAATTTGTAGAATTTAGCAAACGTGTTTGCCCCTGACCAAGTAGCTGCTCGGCAAAGTTGTAAAGCCGAGACCCCTCGGGCAGCCGCCCAAGATGAGCCCACTTTCCTTGTGGAATGGGCTTTTACCGATTTTGGCTGTGGCAGGCCTGCCACAGAATGTGCAAGCTGAATTGTACTACAAATCCAACGAGCAATCGTCTGCTTAGAAGCAGGAGCACCCAGTTTGTTGGGTGCATACAGGATAAACAGTGAGTCAGATTTTCTGACTCCAGCCGTCCTGGAAACATTTATTTTCAGGGCCCTGACAACGTCAAGCAACTTAGAGTCCTCCAAGTCCCTAGTAGCCGCAGGTACCACAATAGGTTGGTTCATGTGAAATGCAGAAACCACCTTAGGTAGAAATTGAGGACGAGTCCTCAATTCTGCCCTGTCAGAATGAAAAATTAAGTAAGGGCTTTTATATGATAAAGCCGCCAATTCTGACACACGCCTGGCTGAAGCCAGGGCTAACAGCATCGTCACCTTCCATTTGAGATATTTTAAGTCCACAGTGGTGAGTGGTTCAAACCAATGTGACTTTAGGAAAATCAACACAACATTGAGATCCCAAGGTGCCACTGGAGGCACAAAAGGAGGCTGTATATGCAGTACCCCTTTTACAAATGTCTGAACTTCAGGCACTGAAGCCAGTTCTTTCTGGAAGAAAATCGACAGGGCCGAAATTTGAACCTTAATGGACCCTAATTTTAGGCCCATAGATAGTCCTGTTTGCAGGAAATGGAGGAAACGACCCAGTTGAAATTCCTCTGTAGGGGCCTTCTTGGCCTCACACCCCGCAACATATATTCGCCAAATGTGGTGATAATGTTTTGCGGTTACGTCCTTCCTGGCCTTGACCAGGGTAGGGATGACTTCATCTGGAATGCCTTTTTCCTTCAGGATCCGGCGTTCAACCGCCATGCCGTCAAACGCAGCCGCGGTAAGTCTTGGAACAGACAAGGCCCCTGCTGGAGCAGGTCCTTTCTTAGAGGTAGAGGCCACGGTTCGTCCGTGAGCATCTCTTGAAGTTCCGGGTACCAAGTCCTTCTTGGCCAATCCGGAACCTCGAGTATAGTTCTTACTCCTCTCCTTCTTATGATTCTCAGTACTTTTGGTATGAGAGGCAGAGGAGGGAACACATACACTGACTGGTACACCCACGGCGTTACCAGAGCGTCCACCGCTATTGCCTGAGGGTCCCTTGACCTGGCGCAATATCTGTCTAGTTTTTTGTTTAGACGGGACGCCATCATGTCCACCTTTTGTTTTTCCCAACGGTTTACTATCAGGTGGAAGACTTCTGGGTGAAGTCCCCACTCTCCCGGGTGGAGGTCGTGTCTGCTGAGGAAGTCTGCTTCCCAGTTGTCCACTCCCGGAATGAACACTGCGGACAGTGCTATCACATGATTTTCCGCCCAGCGAAGAATCCTTGCAGATTCTGCCATTGCCCTCCTGCTTCTCGTGCCGCCCTGTCTGTTTACGTGGGCGACTGACGTGTTGTTGTCCGATTGGATCAATACCGCCTGACCCTGAAGCAGGGGTTTCGCTTGACGTAGGGCATTGTAAATGGCCCTTAGTTCCAGAATGTTTATATGAAGAGATGTTTCCATGCTTGACCACAAGCCCTGGAAATTTCTTCCCTGATGCACTGACACCTGGCCTGGTTTTAGGAGGTTCCTGACTAGCTCGGATAACTCCCTGGCCTTCTCCTCCGGGAGAAACACCTTCTTCTGGACTGTGTCCAGAATCATTCCTAGGAACAGTAGACGTGTCGTTGGAATCAGCTGCGATTTTGGAATATTTAGGATCCACCTGTGCTGACGTAACACTACCTGAGATAGTGCTACTCCGACTTCTAACTGTTCCCTGGACCTTGCCCTTATCAGGAGATCGTCCAAGTAAGGGATAATTAAGATGCCTTTTCTTCGAAGAAGAATCATCATTTCGGCCATTACCTTGGTAAAGACCCGAGGTGCCGTGGACAACCCAAACGGCAGCGTCTGAAACTGATAATGACAGTTTTGTACTACAAACCTGAGGTACCCTTGGTGAGAAGGGTAGATTGGGACGTGGAGATAAGCATCTTTGATGTCCAGAGACACCATATAGTCCCCTTCTTCCAGGTTCGCTATCACCGCTCTGAGTGACTCCATCTTGAATTTGAACCTTTTTATGTAAGTGTTCAAGGATTTCAGATTTAAAATTGGTCTCACCGAGCCGTCCGGCTTCGGTACCACAAACAGCGTGGAATAATACCCCTTTCCCTGTTGTAGGAGGGGTACCTTGATTATCACCTGCTGGGAATACAGCTTGTGAATGGCTTCCAAAACTGCCTCCCTGTCGGAGGGAGACTTTGGTAGAGCAGACTTCAGGAACCGGCGAGGGGGAAACGCCTCGAATTCCAGTTTGTACCCCTGCGATACTACCTGTAGAATCCAGGGGTCCACTTGCGAGTGAGCCCACTGCGCGTTGAAATTCTTGAGACGGGCCCCCACCATGTCTGAGTCTGCTTGTAAAGCCCCAGCGTCATGCTGAAGACTTGGCAGAAGCAGGGGAGGGCTTCTGCTCCTGGGAAGCGGCTGCATGGTGCAGTCTTTTTCCTCTTCCTCTGCCCCGGGGCAGAAAAGAGTGGCCTTTTGCTCGCTTGTACTTATGGGAACGAAAGGACTGAGTTTGAAAAGACGGTGTCTTTTTCTGCTGATGTGAAGTGACCTGGGGTAAAAAGGTGGACTTTCCAGCCATTGCCGTGGCCACCAGGTCCGATAGACCAGCCCCAAATAACTCCTCCCCTTTATACGGCAATACTTCCATATGTCGTTTGGAATCCGCATCCCCTGACCACTGTCGCGTCCATAACGCTCTTCTGGCAGAAATGGACATAGCACTTACTCTTGATGCCAGGGTGCAAATATCCCTCTGTGCATCACGCATATATAGTAATGCATCCTTCAAATGCTCTATAGTTAACAATATATTGTCCCTATCCAGGGTATCAATATTTTCAGTCAGGGAATCCGACCACGCGACTCCAGCACTGCACATCCAGGCTGAAGCGATTGCTGGTCGCAGTATAACACCAGTATGTGTGTATATACTTTTTAGGATATTTTCCAGCCTTCTATCAGCTGGTTCTTTGAGGGTGGCCGTATTAGGAGACGGTAACGCTACTTGTTTAGATAAACGTGTGAGCGCCTTATCTACCCTAGGGGGTGTTTCCCAACGCGTCCTAACCTCTGACGGGAAAGGATATAGTGCCAATAATTTATTAGAAATTAGCAGTTTTTTGTCGGGGGAAACCCACGCTTTATCACACACCTCATTTAATTCATCTGACTCAGGAAAAACTATTGGTAGTTTTTTCACACCCCACATAATACCCTTCTTTGTGGTACTTGTAGTGTCAGAAATGTTCAATGCCTCCTTCATTGCCGTGATCATGTAACGTGTGGCCCTACTGGACATTACGTTTGTCTCCTCACCGTCGACACTAGACTCAGTATCTGTCTGAGACGCCTGGACAGGCACTAATTGATTTGCCGGCTGTCTCATGTCGTCAACAGTTTTTTGCAAAGTGCTGACATTATCACTTAATTCTTTAAATACGATCATCCAGTCAGGTGTCGACTCCCTAGGGGGTGACATCACTAACCCAGGCAATTGCTCCGCCTCCACATCATTTTCCTCCTCATACATGTCGACACACACGTACCGACACACAGCACACACACCGGGAATGCTCTGATAGAGGACAGGACCCCACTAGCCCTTTGGAGAGACAGAGGGAGAGTCTGCCAGCACACACCAAGCGCTATATATATATATACAGGGATAACCTTATATAAGTGTTATTCCCTTATAGCTGCTGTTTATTATTATTATTAGCTGCCAATAGTGCCCCCCCTTCTCTTTTTTACCCTGATTCTGTAGCAGGTCTGCAGGGGAGAGTCAGGGAGCCGTCCTTCCAGCGGAGCTGTGAGGGAAAATGGCGCTTGTGTGCTGAGGAGATAGGCTCCGCCCCTTCACGACGTCCTTATCTCCCGCTCTTTTCTGTAAAAATGGCAGGGGTTAAAATACATCCATATAGCCAAGGAGCTATATGTGATGTATTCTTTTGCCAACCTAAGGTATTATCTGTTTATATTGCGTCTCAGGGCGCTCCCCCCCCAGCGCCCTGCACCCTCAGTGACCGGAGTGTGAAGTGTGCTGAGAGCAATGGCGCACAGCTGCGGTGCTGTGCGCTACCTTAGTCTGAAGACAGGACCGTCTTCTGCCGCCGATTTCACCGGACCTCTTCGCTCTTCTGGCTCTGTAAGGGGGCCGGCGGCGCGGCTCCGGGACCCATCCAGGCTGAACCTGTGATCGTCCCTCTGGAGCTAATGTCCAGTAGCCTAAGAAGCCCAATCCACTCTGCACGCAGGTGAGTTCGCTTCTTCTCCCCTTAGTCCCACGATGCAGTGAGCCTGTTGCCAGCAGGACTCACTGAAAATAAAAAACCTAAAATAAACTTTTATTCTAAGCAGCTCAGGAGAGCCACCTAGCCTGCACCCTTCTCGTTCGGGCACAAAAATCTAACTGAGGCTTGGAGGAGGGTCATAGGGGGAGGAGCCAGTGCACACCACCTGATCCTAAAGCTTTTATTCTTGTGCCCTGTCTCCTGCGGAGCCGCTATTCCCCATGGTCCTTACGGAGTCCCAGCATCCACTAGGACGTCAGAGAAATGGTCATTACACAAATTGGTTAAACCCAAAATTTAACCAATTTGTTTAGGGGACCATTTTTGTCCATTTTCTAGTGTTTGAGAGTAAATCGTTGATGGTCATTTGCTCACATAGATAACCGGATTTCTATTCCAATCAGCCAGTGTTGGAGAGATGGTCTGCCAGATTACATAATGCATACCAGAGCCATAACTAGACTTTTTAGTGCCCTGTGACAGAGAATTATATGCCCCCCCCCCCCACTATTTTTGCAATATGGACAAAAGGCGCATGCCTCGTGGGGAAGGGGCATAACAAGATTGGTCTCAGAGAAAGCACATGAGATATGAAGATATATCTAGTATACTTGACACTCAATGGTTTGTGGTATTGCCGGGGGGCCCTCCTTAAATGCATATACAGTCACACATGGCTTGCTTGTGCAAATGGCATATCAGCAGTCAGCACTAACTGGTGACATGCCATTTGTACAAGTAAGCCATGTGTGACTAATATATAAACACACTTTATTAAATAACACCTCAAACTACCATACCCAGGATTCAAACCTATAACCTGTTGAATTCTAATCAAACACCCTACCCATTGAGCTACTTGATCCTGCATAAAAATTGTGAACATTATATGAAGCTATTGGTACTTTGCAAAAAAATATTATTAGCATTGCAACTCAGCAGATCAATGCAGTGTGCAGCCACACACTCCATATATCTGCTCAGCCACAATGCTGATTATTTCTTCACAAAGTACAAGGTGAGCTCCAAATAGAATTCTCTAGCTTAGATTATACCTTTCTATGCAAGGGTAAATAGCTCAATTGTTTGACTGCAATGCCACAGGAAATGGTTTGGATCCAAGACAGTGTGACTGAATAATAAAGAAACCTTAAGATGAGTTCATGAATGTTGTATAAGTATTAGTGAGAGAAGGGGTCAGGAGCATGCTAGGCTGCAAAAAATAAGGTAGGCTGCAAGTGAAAGTAATGATCTCCTATATATTTTCCCAGATCTGTCACTCTGTGTGGCTAACTCTGGGGGAAGTCACATCAATGGGCGGAGACGGCATCTGCAGGACGATACACCAGTGCCAGCAGCAGACCGTAACAAAGTGACAGATTAGGGAGAATATATAGGAGGTAGGGAGGTGGCCATGGTACATGGCTGACCAAGGGACACTAGCTCATGTACCCCTTTACCACTGAGGCTAGCCACCAAGGATGGACCTGTCACCAGTGCACATGCAATAACCTCTTCTGCTGCCCTCTTTGCAACTCAGATTGCCCAGTGCTCCCCTTCGCTAACAGTCCACAAAGTTTCCCCATCTCACGATCTGCCTCCTCACCGCCACTTTCATCTCTACAGCACACGCGCAGATCATACAAGATCCCATCATGCGTACGTAGGTCTGAAATGCCAGAGGGAGGTTGGGGGGAGATTGGCATGCGCCAGCAACACCACACAGCTCACTGTGACCACAGTGGAGAGGCGCTGCAACAGGACAATACACCAACCTCGGAGCAAGGAACTGCGTCGGTCAGGAGGAGAACTATTTCAATAGCATAAAAAGGTTAGTGCGTCCCACCCTATGGACACCAGACTCATCAAGTCACTGTTGCCACATACAATGACTCTGAACCTCTAAGCACACTATTTGACTGTCCACACCCTGCTGTGCCTATTACCCATCTCCTCCACCACCCTCAACACTGACCCACACATCATTCACCCACAAAGATACAATAAAGGTAGTTTGGATAAATTAGCTAAATGAAATGGATTTAACCAATTTATCTAAATGACCATTTTTGGATGTTTTCCAGTGTTTGTGAGCAAATGGTCAATTGTCATTTGCTGCCACATATTAGCATAATTTTGTTTCAACTAGAAAAAAAAAATTGGACAGATAATCTAAGTGTGGATCCAGTTTAAAGGTCCGTATTCACGGCCCGATTTTGGGGAGATGTGGGCTGAGCGAACTGCTCAGCACACATCTCTCCCCCCGCTCAGCACAGCGTGATGTGTACTGAGCGTACGGGGGGTGGGGGGGCGCTCATTTCACCCCCTGTGTAGGGCATTCTGTGTGTATCCAGCTTAACAGGTGTGAGCATCATACAACTACTGACTTGCGAGTAACTATACAGCAGCTCCATACCTTGTGACTTGAAGAAACACCAGTTAACCCCGGGAATGCTGCAGTCAAAGCAACAATTCCTCTTCTTACATTCCGCTGCACTTATTGTGGGGTAGCCGCAACCCCTTCTGCTGTACGGTTCCACATTACATTGTTTCTTGTCACTTCCTGTTGATGCAGTAAGGAAACATCCAGGAATTACAGCAGCTTAGTTTTTTTTTTTTTTTTTTAACTGGTGCAATTTAGCTAAAACAGCTAACAGGAAATTTCCACTTAAATGGTATTTTCTAATCTTATCTGACCATGACTAAGAATAAAGGATACACAAGATAAACTCTTATAGCTATGGACCTTATCCATGTTTAAGCTCCATCAAATCTGTAATCAATAGCACTACATGCTCCCACTCTACCACTGTACTGTATACTCTACCTGTGTTTTTAAGGTAAAAACACCATTTAACCCCAGTGACACTTGAATTAAAGCAGCAGCCTCTATAATAGCATTCTTTAGCATTAATCCCAGGAAATCTGCAATCTTCACGCTCTTTGATAGCCACGCTACATTGCTGTTTACTTGGATGGAGCAGAGAGCACAACATCAGGACATAGGAAATATTACAATGCATGATAAGAAAGGTGTGAGCTCTACAGCAAGGCCTCTAACCCTTTGCCAGTGCCAAATACATAGGGCTTAACTCAGATCTGATCACAGCAGCAAATTTATTAGCTAAAACCATGTACACTGCAGGGGGGGGGGGGGTGTATAATATGTGCAGAGAGAGTTAGATTTTGGTGCGGTGTGTTCAAACTGAAATCTAAATTGCAGTGTAAAAACAAAACAGCCAGTATTTACCCTGCGCACAAACAATATAACCCACCTAAATCTCTCTGCAAATGTTATATCTGCCCCCCCCATCCCTGCAGTGCACATGGTTTTGCCCACTAGCTAACAAATTTGCTGCATCTGGGAATTACAGCTTCTTAATATTTCTTTTTACAGAAGGTTCAGCAAATTACATTATTTAGTGAAATACTGTAATCATAACAGTTACAGGGATATTGTAGGTAGATTTATTGTCAGTGGATAAATGTAAAAATTAAACCCTTAGGCATAGTTCCCAAATGCTGTCATTGCAATCCAGATTTTAAGGATATCATGCTTGAGCACAGGTGACTTAATTAGAACTTCGGTCAATGTGAATTAACCATTGGACTCAACCATGGTTATCCTTAAAACCCAGGGGTCTATTTAAGATCGATCTTAATCGATGTTGGGCTTCCAGGTTGAAAAAAAACACACATTTACTAACATTTTAAAATTTATATAAAAAATCATCTGTTCGTAAATGCAGTGCACATGGTTTTGCCCAACTGCTAACAAAAATCCTGCTGCGATCAACTCAGAATTACCCCCCATGGCCCTCATTCCGAGTTGTTCGCTCGCAAGCTGCTTTTAGCAGCATTGCACACGCTAAGCCGCCGCCTACTGGGAGTGAATCTTAGCATCTTAAAATTGCGAACGAAAGATTTGCAATATTGCGATAAGACATCTCTGTGCAGTTTCTGAGTAGCTCGAGACTTACTCTGCCAGTGCGATCAGTTCAGTGCTTGTCGTTCCTGGTTTGACGTCACAAACACACCCAGCGTTCGCCCAGACACTCCTCCGTTTCTCCAGCCATTACCGCGTTTTTCCCAGAAACGGTAGCATTTTTTCCCACACGCCCCTAAAACGGTCTGTTTCCGCCCAGAAACACCCACTTCCTGTCAATCACATTACGATCACCAGAACGATGAAAAAACCGTGAGTAATATTCCTAACTGCATAGCAAATTTACTTGGCGCAGTCGCAGTGCGAACATTGCACATGCGCATTAAGCGGAAAATCGCTGCGATGCGAAGAAAATTACCGAGCGAACAACTCGGAATGACCACCTATGTGCACTGCAGGGAAGGCAGATTTAACATGTGCAGAGAGAGTTAGATTTGGGTGTGGTGTGTTCAATCTGCAATCTAATTTGCAGTGTAAAAATAAAGCAGTCAGTATTTACCCTGCACAGAAACAAAATAACTCACCCAAATCTAACTCTTTCTGCACATGTTATATCTGCCTCCCCTGCAGTACACATGGTTTTGCCCAACTGCAAACAAAATTCCTGCTGCGATCAACTTGGAATTACCCCCATCGAATTACCCCCATTTTCACACTGCTCGTGTATATAAGACATAGTTTGGATCGTAATACGCGTTACAACCGCAAAAACTATGAAGAGGATGGGGGCATATACGCAGGGTCCATCCTGTGCGTGTGCCTACATTTTCTCCGGGTGCCCCGCAGAAAATGCGAATGCCTCTGCCTGTCAATCAGTAGAGGGCGTACCTTCGCAGGTATATCGCGATCATGAGCCATGTCTCCCATTTTTGTCATTATAGGTGCTCTGTGAGCTGCTGGCCATGCCCCAGCCCCTCTGTCTCCCGTGAATAGACATTGAGGCTTATTCAGACCAGATCGCTTCAATTTATTTTCACCCAGCGGGCAATCAGGTCTGCACTGCACATGCGTATGCGCCACAATGCGTAAGTGCGACGGTCCGGAGATCACAAGAAGATTGACAAGAAGAGGGTGTTTGTGTGGGTGGCAACTGAATGTTTCTAGGGAGTGTCCGGAAAAACACTGGAGGGACCCGGCGTTTTGTGGGAGGATTTGTGACGTCACCTCAATGGCTGAGTAAGTGCTGAGCTGTGCAGCTCTTGTGCACATGTGATCACACACCTGCACAGCAAATTTTCCCTTCCGCTGTAGGCGGCAACTACCTGATTACAGGGATGCAAAAAACACACCCTAGCGATCAGGTCTGAATTACCCACAATGTGCATATTTGCAGAGCAACAAGCTACAGGGAGCCTTCCACCCCCCCCCCCCTTCCCCATGACTATGGGACACTGCGGCCCCCACAGGGGGGGGGGGGGGGTTTGGGTTAGCTGGACATTCCCAAAAAAAGTGACTGTCCTGCAAAAATTGGTATAGTTGGGAGGTATGTTCAAATACATTTATTATTTTGCATGCAGGGTAAATACTGTCTTCTTTGACATTTAGCCACAAATGCTGCACAGCTGAATTACAGTATTACACTGCAATTAACAGTTATGCTAGGACATTCCCCCTCCCAAATCTACCTCTCTCTGCATGTTACATCTGTCCCACAGTGGCGTGCGGTGAGGTCAGTGGCTAGTGAGGCACTACAGCCATAATTTCCGCCGAATCCTGCAGATGACCCTTAGCCAATGCCCGCTACTGCCTCTGAGCCGATACCCGCTGCCACCGCCAATGGCTTACAAACTCTCCCACAATCAACTGACCCAGCCCTCCACCACTAATTTCTATCTCAGTCCGATGCCGCCAATGCCCGCTGCCTGCCTGCTCATTGTTCTTGTTATATATTATACATTTTTAAAGAAAAAAAAAATGAGTGTTTGGGACTGGGAAGGGTGAGGGAGGAGGACATGAATGCAATTTTGTTGTCCAGGGCTTCCATTAACTTAAAGGAGAAGGGTCTGAATGGGTTAAAAAAAATGCGTGAGGTCCCCCCTCCTTAGTATAACCAGCCTCGGGCTCTTTGAGCCGGTCCTGGTTATTTAAATACTGGGGGAAAAATTGGACAGGGGTTCCCCGTATTTAGACAACCAGCACCGGGCTCTTAGAACGGTCCAGGTTCCAAAAATACGTGGGACAAAAGATGTAGGGGTCCCCCATATTTTTAAAACCAGCACCGGGCTCCACTAGCCAGAGAGATAATGCCACAGCCGGGGGACACTTTTATGTAGGTCCCTGCGTCCCTGGCATTACCCCTCCAACTAGTCACCCCTGGCCGGGGTTCCCTGGAGGAGTGGGGACCCCTTAAATCAAGAAGTTCCTCCCCTCGAGGCACCCAAGGGCCAGAGGTGAAGCCCGAGGCTGTCCCCAGCACCCCTGGGTGGTGGGTGCCGGGCTGATAGCCATGTGTGTAAAAAAAGAATATTGTTTTTTTTGTTGTGGAACTACAAGGCCCAGCAAGCCTCCCCCGCTTGCTGGTACTTGGAGAACCTCAAGTACCAGCAGGCGGGGAAATAATGGGCTTGCTGGTACCTGTAGTTCTACAACAACAAAAAATACCCAAATAAAAACACAAACACACACAGCGTGACAGTAAAATTATTGAGACAGGCTGTAGCATGTGGGTGCATGTAACCCTATAAAAGTGATGGATTGGGTGACTATTACAATACCCACTGTTGCTGTCTGAAAAATTATGGATTTATAGATTGCTCTGCCGAGACATGTTTTTTTCTAAAATGCACCACAGGTATGGATGGATAGTATACTTGACGACACAGAGGTAGGTAGAGCAGTGGCCTACTGTACCGTACTGCTATATATTATATTATTTATTATTATTATTATCCTTTATTTATATGGCGCCACAAGGGTTCCGCAGTGCCCAATTACAGAGTACATAAACAAATAATCAAACAGGAAAACAGCAACTTACAGTTGATGACAATATAGGACAAGTACAGGGTAAATAAACATAGCTACATCAGCAGATGACACTGGAATAAGTATCAGGTGGTAGAAGACTGCTGGATTTGGTGCAGCTGAAGATTATTAAAGTAAGAAAAGAGTAAGCACATGAGGGAAGAGGGCCCTGCTCGTGAGAGCTTACATTCTAAAAGGGAGGGGTAGACAGACAGGGGTGAGACAGATGGGGTACATAGAGAGCGTGGAACAGAGGTTTAGGATGAGATTTGGCTGGGTTTGGTGAAGAAGTGGGTCTTGAGAGCCCATTTGAAGTTTTGTAGAGAGGTGGAGAGTCTGAGGGGGAGAGGTAGGGAATTCCAGAGAAGTGGTGCAGCACGTGAAAAATCTTGAAGGTAGGAGTGGGAGGAAGTAATCCGTAGGCAGGAGTCGGTGTGCATTAGCAGAGCGAAGAGGACGGGTGGGAGTGTAAAGCGAGATAAGATCAGAGATGTAGATGGGAGAGGAGTGGGTGAGGGCTTTGTAAGCAAGTGTGAGAAGCTTGAAATGGATTCTGAAAGGGAAGGGGAGCCAGTGAAGGACTAGTAAGAGAGGAGAGGTGGACGTAGTGCGTTTGGTGAGGAAAATGAGTCGGGAAGCAGCATTGAGGATAGTGGGAGTGGAGAGAGGTATTTGTCAGGAATGCCAGTCAGGAAGAGATTACAGCAGTCCAGTCTGGAGATGACCAGTGAGTGGATAAGAGTCTTAGAAGCATCCTGGGTCAGAAAGGGTCTGATCCTGGAAATATTTTTTAGATGAAAACGGCAGGTTTGTGAGAGGTGCTGAATGTGTGGTTTGAAGGAGAGGGAGGAGTCAAGGATTACTCCAAGACAGCGCACTTGGGGGGTAGAGGAGATAGTAGTGCCATCAATAGATAATGAGATTGTAGGAGGTGAGATTATGCGGGAGGGAGGGAAGATGATCAGCTCGGTCTTAGACATGTTAAGTTTAAGAAAGAGCTGGGACATCCAGGAAGTGATAGCAGAGAGACAGTTGGAGATACGAGTGAGGAGAGTAGGGGAGAGGTCTGGAGAGGAAAGATAGATTTGAGTGTCATCAGCATAGAGATGATATTGGAAACCAAAAGAACTAATGAGCTTACCTAGTGAGGACGTATAGAGAGAGAAGAGAAGAGGACCAAGGACAGAACCTTGGGGTACCCCTACAGTTAGTGGAAGTGAGGGGGAGGTGGAGTCATGAGAGGAGACAGAGAATGAACGGTCAGAAAGGTAGGACGACAACCAAGAGAGGGCTGTGTTACGCAGACCAATGGAGTGAAGGATTTGCAGTAGGAGAGGATGGTCCACAGTGTCAAAAGCAGCAGAGAGATCAAGTAGAATAAGTAGAGAGTAGTGTCCCTTAGATTTAGCAGCATGGAGGTCATTGCATACTTTTGTAAGGGCAGTTTCAGTGGAGTGGAGAGGACGGAAGCCAGACAAGCAGTGATTGTGAGGAAAGAAAGGAAGTAAGGCGGTTGTAGACAATACGCTCAAGGAGTTTGGAGGCAAAAGGGAGGAGAGAGATGGGTCGGTAGTTGGAGAGAGTGTTTGGATCAAGGGTAGGTTTTTTAAGAATAGGAGAGATGAGAGCGTGCTTGAAGGCAGAGGGGACAGTGCCTGATGAGAGGGAGAGATTAAGAAGGTGGGAAAGATGGGAAAAAGCAGAAGAAGAGAGGTGGCAAAGGAGGCGGGAGGGGATTGGGTCAAGTGGGGAGGTGGTGAGGGGACAGGAACGAATGAGGGCCATGACTTCCTCTCCAGATGCATGGGAGAAAGATGACAGAGTTGGTGCGAGGGATGGGGAGGGTTCGTAAGGGTTGGGAGAAGGCTGGTTACTGATAGTCTGGTGTGATGTGATGTCCTGACGTATGGAGTCAATTTTGGATGTGAAGTAAGTGGCAAAGTCAAGAGCAGAGAGTGAGGAAGGGAGACGAGGTGGAGGTGGGCAGAGGAGTGAGTTGAGAGTGGCAAAGAGGCGCCGGGGGTTGGAAGACTGGGAGGAGATGAGGTTCTTGAAGTATGACTGTTTAGCAAGAGAAAGGGCAGCACTGAAGGATGAGAGCATAAGTTTGAAATGGAGGAAGTCTGCCTTAGAGCGTGATTTCCTCCAGTGTCGCTCAGCCATACGTGAGCATTTTTGCAGATATCTGGTGCATTTGGTGTGCCAGGGTTGAGGTGTTAATTTGTGAGGGTGAATAGTGGTTGGTGGAGCAACAGAGTCAAGAGCAGAAGTAAGGGAAGCATTGTATGTGGAAGTGGCTTGTTCAGGGCATGAGAGAGAGAGAATAGGAGAGAGAAGTGAGTCAAACAGGGAGGAAAGGAATGTGGTGTCAATAGCTTCAATGTTACGCTTAGTGATGGTAGCCTTAGGAGGTAGAGATGGGGAAGTCGAGAGAGATAGGTTGAAGGAGAGCAGGTGGTGGTCAGAGAGGGGAAATGGGGAGTTGGAAAAATCAGAAATATCACAGCGGTGAGTGAAGACCAGATCCAGTGAGCTCCCATTCACATGGGAGGGTGAGGAGGTCCACTGGGAGAGACCAAGTGAAGAGGTGAGGTTAAGGAGTTTAGAGGCAGGGGATTGTGTGGGGATGTCAATAGGGATGTTGAAATCGCCTAGGATAATGGTGGGAATGTCAGAAGAGAGGAAGTGAGGAAGCCAGGAAGCAAAGTTGTCGATTAATTTGGAAGCAGTGCCAGGGGGGCGGTAAATGACAGCTACTCTAAGATGGACTGGTTGGAAGAGGCATATGGCGTGGACCTCAAATGTAGAGAATATAAGGGATGGTTCTGGTGGTATGAGTTGGTAGGAGTAACTAGAAGGTAAAAGGACCCCAACACCACCCCCATGGCGACCCCCAGGTCGGGGTGTGTGTGTGAATGTAAGGCCCCCAGCAGAGAGAGCAGCAGCAGAAGTAGTGTCAGAGGGCGTAATCCAAGTTTCAGTAATGGCTAGTAGGTGTAGGGAGTTGGAAATGAAAAGGTCATGAGTAGGGACCAGTTTGTTATAAACAGATCTGGCATTCCAGAGGGCACAGGATAGGGGGTATGAGTTTGTGGGAGAGATGTGAATTAGATTTTCAGGGTTGCTGTAGCGATGAGGTGGGATTAAGTTTGAGGGCAGGGATGATGAGAGAGTAGTGATGGTACGGGTGCCTGAGCTAGGAGGGGAAACTGCAGGAGGTGGGCAGGGAGGGAGGTCAGTGTGATGTGGATGGGGGTGTGGGGAGGTGACAGGGAAGGGAGAGAGGGAGCAGGGCTGAGTTGTGGGGGAGCAGGACCATGGGGCAGAGGTGAATGAAAGTGGGGTAACAGGAAAGGTGGGGGAAGGAAACAGAGGGATGGAGGGGAGACAGAGGAGGGGAGAGAGGAGGAGGTGGAGGAGACTAGGGGGGAAGGCTAAAGATACATTATTAGGTAGACACTGAGTGATGTGGGGAGTATAAGAAAACCTTGACATAGTGTTAAGTAGGTAAATAGGTTGAGGGAAAGTGGAAGTAGGAGAGGAGACTGGAAGGCAATCCGAGCAGAAGAATTGCAGAAATGCAGGTGAGAAAAGCAGTGTAGGCTCAAGGGGTGTAGATTTAGTATGAAATGAGTCAAAAGCGTAGATAAAGTGGGTGCAGAAAAGTATTTGGAGTGTAAGAAATGAAAGGATTGTGAGAGGTTTAAGAAGCAATGGTAATTATGTTAGATGTTTTAAGTGTTTGCAGGTAAAATTGCATTGGTGCAGCTGTGCTTAAAAAACAAAATTACAATAATACAGATACAGGCATTTGTAGGTGAAATGGATGGTTTATGAAATGTCCAAGTAAGGTAGTTCTGTGCTATGTAATCAGATGCAACAATCAGGAGGTGAGTGATCTGAGGAGTAAGTGACTCACATTTGTTATTAGTTCTTCAGTTTTCTTTGTTTTGTTAGATTGGTGTGCTTCAGTTTTCCTTCTTTTTCACTTCGATTGAACGCTGATTGAACACTGCTGTTATGTGTCAATTTTATCACGCTTTGATAAAAATGCACGCTTAGATCAATAAATGCACAGCCAAATGGCTTTGCACAGCCTACACCATTGGACTTAAGTAGAAGACTATTACAAGTGAAACCAATAATTGAAATCTGTAACCACACCCCACCCCCTCAAATGCCAGGCAATAAATTACCTTAAAAACAAAAACCAGGCATTCCACAAAGATTAAACTGGGTCTATATCATTCAAAACTTTAAAAAAGTACTTCAAAATCACATACTATGCAATAATGTTTCAATTTGCATTACCCAGCAGAATTAGCTTTGCATATATAGATATAGTGCAGCAGAATATATTGGTGGTTGTAGTCAATTGTAATTACTCAGCAGAATTAGCTTTGCATATATAGATATAGTGCAGCAGAATATATTGGTGGTTGTAGTCAATTGTAATTACCCAGCAGAATTAGCTTTGCAAATATATAGTGCAGCAGAATATATTGGTGGTTGTAGTCAGTTGTAATTACCCAGCAGAATTAGCTTTGCATATATATAGTGCAGCAGAATATATTGGTGGTTGTAGTCAATTGTAATTACCCAGCAGCAGCTCTACTGCACTCAACATCACCAGTGCTCACAATATATATAATGCTATATACTATGCCATAGTGGTGCTTACTATATAACACCTCCTACTGCGTTCCCCCTGGCAATGAGCATGACACCCAGAAAGTGAAACCCCTGGCAATGAGCATGACACCCAGCACGTGAAACTCTTGGCATTGAGCAGTTTTTGTAAAAGTAATTAGAAGCTTTACTGTAGGGCATAGTGTATCACAGATATTGTGGTGAGTGACATAATATGTTCCAAAGGGCATTAATGTGTGGGGCTTAACATGGTGGAAATTACTGTACTTTTTTCCCTGTGGTGGCCGAGGTCTGTTGGTGCAGGGTCAAGAACTGGGGTGTAAGGTAGTCTTTGCCTGCAAGGCTACGCCCATTTTATGGAGACCATACCCATTTTTGCGAGGTCACGCCCCCCCCATCCCGTCCGGAGCGCTCACGCAAATATAGTTTTTTTTATATATATATATATATATATATATATATGGGGGAGGGGCACAATTTTTAATGCCAATGGTGGCGGGGGGCACGCATTTGAAGCCAAATTGTTTAGAAACACCCCTGCAAGAAAATATCTGTAAATCCAATGTTACCATAAGTGTGGCATATACCTGCGCTTGCTCGCGGGGTGAGAACATCTCCCTAATTGAATTCAGCGATATGAATAGAGGTTGTGCAGCAGCCACAGAAAGGGTTAATCTCTGCAGCTTGTCACTAAATTACATTGTTGCAATTTTAGCTGGGAGCTGCAATAATTACTCTAATATATAACACAGCCAACACTTCTATATTCACACAATATACTGCATGGTGAATATAGAAGTGGTGCTTACTAAACAGCACCTCCTACTGCATTCCACATCACCGCTGGTCACACTCATATCAGGCCCATAATGCTGTATACTATGCCATAGTGGTGCTTACTATATAACACCAGGTGCTGTGCAGTGGTCAAAACACACTAACTGGTCCCATGCTGTTGTTGAACTAAAGGCCTATACACACGATGAGATTCGGTCTATGCTAATAGGTTTAAAAAGGTTACATAAAAGCTACTTTATGTATTTATTCATTAAAGTTTTTAAGTTGTATTTTACAACCATACAATGATATGATATATAATGTATCGTATAATCATTACATAATGTTGATGGCATTGAATTGTCTCTGCCTTGACTAGTGGCAGCAGCTTCAGCACTAGGTGGAAGTGGATCTTGATCTTTCCCTATTTTACCCTCCACCTTTTTGTTCTCCATTTTTTAATGTGTGGAATTATATGCCAGTAATATATCTGGAATTAGACGGTGGTAATGTCTGGAATTAGATACCACTAGATAGATACCAGATATCACTGCATACCCTCCAACATTTTACACACAAAAATTGGTACAAATTAGAAAAAGGGGCGTGGTCATGGGTAAAGGGGGCGTGGTCACGTCCCTTTTCCTATACTTTCAATGGAAGTTTGGAGAGCCAAAAATAGGTACAGACCATGAAAAAAAGGTACTGTACCTATTAAAAAGGTACAGTTGGAGGGTATGTCACTGTGACTGGAATGATGACATATGCACAGTGACAGGACACTACCACAGCACCCTACAGCAGCCATATGCGGCACAAGACACTGGAGTATTAGTAATGTACTGTAGTATACTGAGCACCACAAGACAATGAGCAGTGATACGGAGCACTGATGAGATTACTAGAACTGACACTGAGCAGCCAGATGCAGCACTGGACTATTAGTAATGTTCTGTAGTATACTGAGCACCACAATGCAGCACATAACAATGAGCAGTGATACTGAGCACTGATGAGGATACTAGAACTGACACTGAGCAGCAAGATGCAGCACTGGACTATTAGTAATGTACTCTAGTATACTGAGCACCACAATGCAGCACAAGACAATGAGCAGTGATACTGAGCACTGATGAGGATACTACTGAGAACTGACACTGAGCAGGAGAGACACACTACAATTTCATCTTGCGCCTCTTTTTTTATTTATCTTTGCATCATGTGCTGTTTGGGGCTATTTTTTTAAGTGCCATCCTGTCTGACACTGCAGTGCCACTCCTAGATGGGCCAGGTGTTTGTGCTGCCCACTTGGGTCGCTTAGCTTAGTCATCCAGGGACCTTGGTGCAAATTTTAGGACTAAAAATAATATTGGGAGGTGTGAGGTGTTCAGAATAGACTGGAAAGGAGTAGAAATTATGGTTATTGAGCTTAATACTATAGGATCAAAATTACCCCCAAATTCTATGATTTTAGCTGTTTGAGGTTTTAAAAAAAAATCACCCGAATCCAAAACCCAAAAGGGTGGTTTTGCCAAAACGCATCCGTATCCAAAACACAACTGCGGATCCGAAACCAAAACCAAAACATGAAACACGAAAAATGCCCGCTGCACATCTCTAGTTAGGGGAGAAGCATGTAGCCTTGTAGACTATGCACAGCTATATCTAGAAAAATATACGATCTAATCTTTAACCAACCAATGCAAGAAAGTATTTAATGTGAAAATACGAAACACTAGACTAATTGGAGGTGCGCCCTAAAGCAAATTACAATGTTAGGATTAGGGGGTTCGGAAAGACCTCTAGTGTATACACTACTATAATAAGAATTTACTCACCGGTAATTCTATTTCTCGTAGTCCGTAGTGGATGCTGGGAACTCCGTAAGGACCATGGGGAATAGCGGGCTCCGAAGGAGGCTGGGCACTCTAGAAAGATCTTAGACTACCTGGTGTGCACTGGCTCCTCCCACTATGACCCTCCTCCAAGCCTCAGTTAGGTACTGTGCCCGGACGAGCGTACACAATAAGGAAGGATTTTGAATCCCGGGTAAGACTCATACCAGCCACACCAATCACACCGTACAACTCGTGATATGAAACACAGTTAACAGTATGAAACAATAGAGCCTCTCAACAGATGGCTCAACAATAACCCGATTTAGTTAACAATAACTATGTACAAGTATTGCAGATAAACCGCACTTGGGATGGGCGCCCAGCATCCACTACGGACTACGAGAAATAGAATTACCGGTGAGTAAATTCTTATTTTCTCTAACGTCCTAGTGGATGCTGGGAACTCCGTAAGGACCATGGGGATTATACCAAAGCTCCCAAACGGGCGGGAGAGTGCGGATGACTCTGCAGCACTGAATGAGAGAACTCCTGGTCCTCCTCAGCCAGGGTATCAAATTTGTAGAATTTTGCAAACGTGTTTGCCCCTGACCAAGTAGCTGCTCGGCAAAGTTGTAAAGCCGAGACCCCTCGGGCAGCCGCCCAAGATGAGCCCACCTTCCTTGTGGAATGGGCATTGACAGATTTTGGCTGTGGCAGGCCTGCCACAGTATGTGCAAGCTGAATTGTACTACAAATCCAACGAGCAATAGTCTGCTTAGAAGCAGGAGCACCCAGCTTGTTAGGTGCATATAGGATAAACAGCGAGTCAGATTTTCTGACTCTAGCCATTCTGGAAACATATATTTTCAGTGCCCTGACAACGTCTAGCAACTTGGAGTCCTCCAAGTCCCTAGTAGCCTAGGCACCACAATAGGCTTGTTCAGGTGAAACGCTGACACCACCTTTGGGAGAAACTGGGGACGAGTCCTCAATTCTGCCCTATCCATATGGAAAATCAAATAAGGGCTTTTACAAGACAAAGCCGCCAACTTTGATACTCGCCTGGCAGAAGCCAAGGCCAATAACATAACCACCTTCCACGTGAGATATTTCAGATCCACGGTTTTTAGTGGTTCAAACCAATGTGATTTTAAGAAACTCAACACCACGTTGAGATCCCAAGGTGCCACAGGAGGCACAAACGGGGGCTGACTCTGCAGCACTCCTTTTATAAATGTCTGAACTTCAGGTACTGAAGCTAGTTCTTTTTGAAAGAAAATCGACAGAGCCGAGATCTGTACCTTAATGGAACCCAATTTAAGGCCCATAGTCACTCCTGCTTGCAGGAAATGCAGAAATCGACCTAGTTGAAATTCCTCTGTTGGGGCCCTTTCGGCCTCACACCATGCAACATATTTTCGCCATATGCGGTGATAATGAGTTGCTGTAACCTCTTTCCTGGCTTTAGTAAGCGTAGGAATGACTTCCTCCGGAATGCCCTTTTCCTTCAGGATCCGGCGTTCAACCGCCATGCCGACAAACGCAGCCGCGGTAAGTCTTGGAACAGACAGGGCCCCTGCTGCCGCAGGTCCTGTCTGAGTGGCAGAGGCCATGGGTCCTCCGATATAAATTCTTGAAGTTCTGGGTACCAAGCTCTTCTTGGCCATCCACGAGAGAAGGCTGGTTACTGATAGTCTGGTGTGATGTGATGTCCTGACGTATGGAGTCAATTTTGGATGTGAAGTAAGTGGCAAAGTCAAGAGCAGAGAGTGAGGAAGGGAGACGAGGTGGAGGTGGGCAGAGGAGTGAGTTGAGAGTGGCAAAGAGGCGCCGGGGGTTGGAAGACTGGGAGGAGATGAGGTTCTTGAAGTATGACTGTTTAGCAAGAGAAAGGGCAGCACTGAAGGATGAGAGCATAAGTTTGAAATGGAGGAAGTCTGCCTTAGAGCGTGATTTCCTCCAGTGTCGCTCAGCCGTACGTGAGCATTTTTGCAGATATCTGGTGCATTTGGTGTGCCAGGGTTGAGGTGTTAATTTGTGAGGGTGAATAGTGGTTGGTGGAGCAACAGAGTCAAGAGCAGAAGTAAGGGAAGCATTGTATGTGGAAGTGGCTTGTTCAGGGCATGAGAGAGAGAGAATAGGAGAGAGAAGTGAGTCAAACAGGGAGGAAAGGAATGTGGTGTCAATAGCTTCAATGTTACGCTTAGTGATGGTAGCCTTAGGAGGTAGAGATGGGGAAGTCGAGAGAGATAGGTTGAAGGAGAGCAGGTGGTGGTCAGAGAGGGGAAATGGGGAGTTGGAAAAATCAGAAATATCACAGCGGTGAGTGAAGACCAGATCCAGTGAGCTCCCATTCACATGGGAGGGTGAGGAGGTCCACTGGGAGAGACCAAGTGAAGAGGTGAGGTTAAGGAGTTTAGAGGCAGGGGATTGTGTGGGGATGTCAATAGGGATGTTGAAATCGCCTAGGATAATGGTGGGAATGTCAGAAGAGAGGAAGTGAGGAAGCCAGGAAGCAAAGTTGTCGATTAATTTGGAAGCAGTGCCAGGGGGGCGGTAAATGACAGCTACTCTAAGATGGACTGGTTGGAAGAGGCATATGGCGTGGACCTCAAATGTAGAGAATATAAGGGATGGTTCTGGTGGTATGAGTTGGTAGGAGTAACTAGAAGGTAAAAGGACCCCAACACCACCCCCATGGCGACCCCCAGGTCGGGGTGTGTGTGTGAATGTAAGGCCCCCAGCAGAGAGAGCAGCAGCAGAAGTAGTGTCAGAGGGCGTAATCCAAGTTTCAGTAATGGCTAGTAGGTGTAGGGAGTTGGAAATGAAAAGGTCATGAGTAGGGACCAGTTTGTTATAAACAGATCTGGCATTCCAGAGGGCACAGGATAGGGGGTATGAGTTTGTGGGAGAGATGTGAATTAGATTTTCAGGGTTGCTGTAGCGATGAGGTGGGATTAAGTTTGAGGGCAGGGATGATGAGAGAGTAGTGATGGTACGGGTGCCTGAGCTAGGAGGGGAAACTGCAGGAGGTGGGCAGGGAGGGAGGTCAGTGTGATGTGGATGGGGGTGTGGGGAGGTGACAGGGAAGGGAGAGAGGGAGCAGGGCTGAGTTGTGGGGTAGCAGGACCATGGGGCAGAGGTGAATGAAAGTGGGGTAACAGGAAAGGTGGGGGAAGGAAACAGAGGGATGGAGGGGAGACAGAGGAGGGGAGAGAGGAGGAGGTGGAGGAGACTAGGGGGGAAGGCTAAAGATACATTATTAGGTAGACACTGAGTGATGTGGGGAGTATAAGAAAACCTTGACATAGTGTTAAGTAGGTAAATAGGTTGAGGGAAAGTGGAAGTAGGAGAGGAGACTGGAAGGCAATCCGAGCAGAAGAATTGCAGAAATGCAGGTGAGAAAAGCAGTGTAGGCTCAAGGGGTGTAGATTTAGTATGAAATGAGTCAAAAGCGTAGATAAAGTGGGTGCAGAAAAGTATTTGGAGTGTAAGAAATGAAAGGATTGTGAGAGGTTTAAGAAGCAATGGTAATTATGTTAGATGTTTTAAGTGTTTGCAGGTAAAATTGCATTGGTGCAGCTGTGCTTAAAAAACAAAATTACAATAATACAGATACAGGCATTTGTAGGTGAAATGGATGGTTTATGAAATGTCCAAGTAAGGTAGTTCTGTGCTATGTAATCAGATGCAACAATCAGGAGGTGAGTGATCTGAGGAGTAAGTGACTCACATTTGTTATTAGTTCTTCAGTTTTCTTTGTTTTGTTAGATTGGTGTGCTTCTGTTTTCCTTCTTTTTCACTTCGATTGAACGCTGATTGAACACTGCTGTTATGTGTCAATTTTATCACGCTTTGATAAAAATGCACGCTTAGATCAATAAATGCACAGCCAAATGGCTTTGCACAGCCTACACCATTGGACTTAAGTAGAAGACTATTACAAGTGAAACCAATAATTGAAATCTGTAACCACACCCCACCCCCTCAAATGCCAGGCAATAAATTACCTTAAAAACAACAACCAGGCATTCCACAAAGATTAAACTGGGTCTATATCATTCAAAACTTTAAAAAAGTACTTCAAAATCACATACTATGCAATAATGTTTCAATTTGCATTACCCAGCAGAATTAGCTTTGCATATATAGATATAGTGCAGCAGAATATATTGGTGGTTGTAGTCAATTGTAATTACTCAGCAGAATTAGCTTTGCATATATAGATATAGTGCAGCAGAATATATTGGTGGTTGTAGTCAATTGTAATTACCCAGCAGAATTAGCTTTGCAAATATATAGTGCAGCAGAATATATTGGTGGTTGTAGTCAGTTGTAATTACCCAGCAGAATTAGCTTTGCATATATATAGTGCAGCAGAATATATTGGTGGTTGTAGTCAATTGTAATTACCCAGCAGCAGCTCTACTGCACTCAACATCACCAGTGCTCACAATATATATAATGCTATATACTATGCCATAGTGGTGCTTACTATATAACACCTCCTACTGCGTTCCCCCTGGCAATGAGCATGACACCCAGAGAGTGAAACCCCT
This sequence comes from Pseudophryne corroboree, assembly GCF_028390025.1. Taxonomy (NCBI): domain Eukaryota; kingdom Metazoa; phylum Chordata; class Amphibia; order Anura; family Myobatrachidae; genus Pseudophryne; species Pseudophryne corroboree. The sequence continues at coordinate 1,267,622 of NW_026967608.1, forward strand.
GGCAATGAGCATGACACCCAGCACGTGAAACTCTTGGCATTGAGCAGTTTTTGTAAAAGTAATTAGAAGCTTTACTGTAGGGCATAGTGTATCACAGATATTGTGGTGAGTGACATAATATGTTCCAAAGGGCATTAATGTGTGGGGCTTAACATGGTGGAAATTACTGTACTTTTTTCCCTGTGGTGGCCGAGGTCTGTTGGTGCAGGGTCAAGAACTGGGGTGTAAGGTAGTCTTTGCCTGCAAGGCTACGCCCATTTTATGGAGACCATACCCATTTTTGCGAGGTCACGCCCCCCCATCCCGTCCGGAGCGCTCACGCAAATATAGTTTTTTTTATATATATATATATATATATATGGGGGAGGGGCACAATTTTTAATGCCAATGGTGGCGGGGGGCACGCATTTGAAGCCAAATTGTTTAGAAACACCCCTGCAAGAAAATATCTGTAAATCCAATGTTACCATAAGTGTGGCATATACCTGCGCTTGCTCGCGGGGTGAGAACATCTCCCTAATTGAATTCAGCGATATGAATAGAGGTTGTGCAGCAGCCACAGAAAGGGTTAATCTCTGCAGCTTGTCACTAAATTACATTGTTGCAATTTTAGCTGGGAGCTGCAATAATTACTCTAATATATAACACAGCCAACACTTCTATATTCACACAATATACTGCATGGTGAATATAGAAGTGGTGCTTACTAAACAGCACCTCCTACTGCATTCCACATCACCGCTGGTCACACTCATATCAGGCCCATAATGCTGTATACTATGCCATAGTGGTGCTTACTATATAACACCAGGTGCTGTGCAGTGGTCAAAACACACTAACTGGTCCCATGCTGTTGTTGAACTAAAGGCCTATACACACGATGAGATTCGGTCTATGCTAATAGGTTTAAAAAGGTTACATAAAAGCTACTTTATGTATTTATTCATTAAAGTTTTTAAGTTGTATTTTACAACCATACAATGATATGATATATAATGTATCGTATAATCATTACATAATGTTGATGGCATTGAATTGTCTCTGCCTTGACTAGTATCCAAGATAAAAAGTAGATCCAAAGTGCGCAATAAATGTTACAGTGGGCAGCCGTCACACAGAAAAAGGGAACACCAAATCCCTGTAGTACAATGCAAACAGAAAGGATTTATGTGTGCATAGGCGCCTTAGTAACAAAGATGAGAGGATAATGTAAAACAATATTTATTTACACAATAAAAACATAGAAGCATAAACAGCGTAACAAAGTATAATGAACATATATATTGCACTTGTCCCAAAAAGGATTTCTCACCCTCTAATGGATTTGCGGTGGGCAGATGGCTTTCTCAGCAAAAAAGCGATCAGTTCCCAGTGTGGTTCAGATGGCACCACCGCAAAAAGCTTTTATCTTTAGAAGGCTGAGTAGGGATTCAGTCCGTGCATTCAAAATAGGGTATCCATATCGTCCAAACAACGCGTTTCGGAGTGTGCAACTCCTTTTTCAAGCTTGGATGGTATGGATCACAACCAAATGGATATTTATACCCTTACTAATTAACACAATCTTTCAATTATTCCCATTTCCGGTTTCGCCGGCCGGAAGTGACGTATGCAGTTCATCACTTCCGGTTGCGTCTCAGTATCTCTATGTCATAATGTTCCATATAATATATATTGCCCCCAGCACTTATGTACAGGCACATCCGCCTGTTGATCATTATCTAATGGACTTCACGGTCACAGAAACGAAAACAGAACTTTCTTCCGTTTTCGCCGACCGGAAGTGACGCATGCGTTCCACCGCTGCGTTCCAAATGGCGGCCATTTTAAACTTCACGGTCACCAAAAACAGAAACAAGAACTTCCGTCTTCGCCGACCGGAAGTGACGCATGCGTTTCACCGCTGCGTTCCAAACGGCGGCCATTTTAGAATTTCAGAATTTAGATCATATACTTATGCTGGGGATCTACAAACTTCTAAATTTTAAAAAGAAGAATCCCTTCTATTTGGTCTATTACCATATACATAAAATCCACATATACATATAAAAGAATTATGCAAACAATATCCCCAAACAAAAACTTTGTCATTTAAAAATGGAAAAGGCTTCCGAAATCACTTTGCCAGATATGACATATGCGTTCCACCGCTGCGTTCCACATAACGGCCATTTGTAGATTCCTTTTTCGATTCATTTGAGAAGTATTTTGCAGAAAAGAAGAGGGAATTAAATCCACTGCCATATCTCCTCACCAAAACTTTGCCGTACTGTGTATTCCGGGCCAGTCCGTCCCTAATACCGGGAGATAGGCATCTCAAAAATCCAAAAGAATCTTCATTCTAATATAAGGCTCAGAGAGAAGAAGATAAAAACAATTAAGAATCACATAGTTAAAATTACTCTAAAAACCATTTCAACTCAAAATCAAAATTATGTCCTTCAGGTTGCAAAGTGTTTAAAGTGTAGATCCACTTCATTTCACTCTGCGCAAGTTTTCTTTCTGTATTCTTATATTTCCAACTTCCTTTAATTAATTGGATCCCAAGGAATCTTTTTATTCCCTTTTCGCATTTGTTATGAACCACTGAAAAGTGTTCAGACAAAGGATGGGTACTGAGTCCCTTCTTAATATTATAAATGTGTTCTGCTGTTCTTGTTTTAAGGCTTCTAGTAGTTTTGCCTATATATAATTTTCCGCAGTTACATTCTATAAGATAAATTACATTGCGCGAGTGACAAGTTATAAATTCTCTTATTTTATGTTTCTTTCCTTTTATTTCAAAGTCAGTAGTTTTTCTTTCTATTCCCTTTTTTGTAGTGGATTTACACATAAGACATGTTCCGCATCGGTGAAATCCAACATTACGTTCACTCGCTCCTTTCTCATTTTTTAGAGCACTCTGTACTAAAATATTTTTAAGAGAGGGTGCTTTTTTATATATAAATCTAGGTTGTTCAGGTAGTATATCACACAAAATTGGATCATCTTTTAGGATTTTCCAATTTTTTTTGATGATACCTTCCACTTTCTTATGATGGGCTCCATATTTCGTAATATAGGCCCATTCATACCTAGTATCCTTTGTTGTGGGTCTAGTTTTCTCTTTTAACAACTCCTTTCTATCGATAATTTGTACTTTTTGTTGTGCAGTATCCAATAAATTTTTTGGATATCCTTTTTGTTGGAATCGTGCACTCATTTCATTTGTTTGTTCAATTAAAGTGCTTTCATTAGTGCAATTTCTTTTCAGTCTTTTAAACTGCCCCAGAGGGATATTTTCCAACCACCTCTTGTGATGTTCACTCGATATTTCAATATAAGAGTTGGAGTCCGTTGGTTTTCTGTGAGTTTTAGTACATATTGCTCCATCCTCTATATAAATAGTTAAATCTAAAAAAACTAGAAAATCAGCACTTTTATTGAAAGTCAATTCGATATTGAAATGGTTTTGATTTAAAACTTCACAAAAAGAATTAAGAGAATCTTCCCCCCCTTGCCAGATAAAAAACACATCATCAATGAACCGCCACCAGCATACCAGGCCTGCCCCCATAGTTGATGCATCAATAATGGTTGATTCCCAAAATGCCATAAATAAATTAGCATAACTGGGGGCAAACCTGGTGCCCATGGCGGTTCCCCTAGTTTGAAGATAATAGGACCCATTAAAATAGAAGTAGTTGTTTTTAAGAATAAAATCAATGGACTTTAAAATAAAATCTTTAAGATCCTCTGAGTACTCACTAGTATTTAAAAAATGAGTAACGGCTTCTTTCCCTTTCTCCCATTCAATAATCGTGTACAAACTGGTAACATCGGCACTGATTAAAGTGCAATTTTTATTCCAAGATATAGCTTCTAATTTTCTTAAAACATCCCCTGTATCTTTTAAAAAAGAAGTGGTTTTACAAACTAAAGGCTGTAGGAAGTGATCTACCATTGCGGAAAGGTTAGAGGTAATACTATTTACCCCCGCGATGATAGGTCTCCCTGGAGGTTTAGTGGGATGCTTGTGCACTTTTGGGAGAACATAAATAGTGGGAATAGCAGGGTCCTTTATACATACAAAATCCACCTCATTTTTTGTTAAAATACCTTTTTCATAAGCTTCATTTGTTAATTCAAGGAGTTTTTTAGTAATGGTTTGGGTGGGGTCGCTTCTTAATTTTTTATATGTTTGTTGGTCTCCCAACTGTCTATTTATCTCTTGTAGATAATCCTCTTTTTTTAAAATTACAACCCCACCCCCCTTATCTGCCGGTTTTATGATAATATCCTCATTATTCCTTAGTGACTCCAGGGCAGAAAATTCCTTTTTAGTAAGATTCCTCTTTTTAGCATTGGTAAGTTTTTTAAGATCCTTGGAAACCATGGAATTAAAACAGTCTATGTTGCCATTTTTCATATGTTTAGGATAAAACTTTGACTTTGGTTTAAATGGGGTAAGGGCATTTGTGATGACAGTTTCTTGATTTGTTTCACCTTTTTGTTTAAAAAACTTTTTTATACTGACCTTTCGAACAAACTTCTGAAGGTCTAAATACATCTCAAAGGAATTAATCTGAGATGTGGGAGCGAATTTTAATCCCTTTTCTAAAACTAATTGTTCATCTTTTGTCAGAGGATGATCACTTAGATTAAAAACTTTACCTTTTCCTTCTACATCTCCTTCCAACTCAACTGGAATTGTTTTCTTCTTTTTTTTCCCCTGATGGATTTTTTTCTTACCTCCTCTTTTTCCCCTTCGGGTCTTATTGACCACACCAGGAGCAACTATTTTCTTCTTGGTGTCCAAGGACCCCAGTTTAAAAAAGATGGAGAATTTGTTCTTTGATCTGTATGTTGTGGATCTCTCCTTAAGGGATTAAACCTATTTCTAATAGGTACATTAAAATCCCTTTCTCTATCTTCAAACCTTGGATTTTTCTTCCATGTAGATTGATTCCTTTCTCTATAACCATAAAAATTATCTCTCTGTTCATTAAACTTACCTTGATGGTAATTTGTTTGGGGATAAACATTAGGAGTGCTAGCCACTTCACGTCTAGGATACCTAGTGTTATTCTTAAATCTATAGGAATGATTTTCTTGATTGGAATGAGGATGTTTAAACTTCTTTCTTACATTTCTATTAGTTTCTTTATCCATTACGGGAATGGTACTGCATATTTCCTCCATTTCCTTATGTTCAACATTTTCTCCTTTTAGGAGATCTGAATCTCTCTGAAACTTCTTTCGTTTTTTAATTTTTAAATCTCTAGAACTTCTTTCTAATTTGGAGACAATTTCCTTTTCTTTTTGTTTGACCTCCTCTAAATCTATAAAGGGTTCAATATATGACTTTAATTTCTCTATGTCATAATTGATATCCTTTAGATTTTTTTGTCTCTCTTTTAGAATAAGTTCTATTAGAGACAAAGAACAACTGTGTAGTATTCTACACCATTCATCTTTAAAATCTCTTGTGGCTGTTTCGAAGGAGGCAACCTTTTGTATTTGGAGGCCCTTTGGAACCATTTTATTTTTATAATAATGTTCCAAACTGGCCACCTCCCACCACAAGCGATTTTCTTTTAACATCAATTTTTCAAGTTTATTTAGAATGGTACTGAGATCCTCATCCTCTATATCTATATCATTAGATTCCTGAGAGGACAGAAAATTCATAACCATATTCTTTCTTTGATCTCTATACGCAAACATCTTTGCAGCACTTTTAGAAATAATTGGTGTAAAGAACGTATATCCAAGATAAAAAGTAGATCCAAAGTGCGCAATAAATGTTACAGTGGGCAGCCGTCACACAGAAAAAGGGAACACCAAATCCCTGTAGTACAATGCAAACAGAAAGGATTTATGTGTGCATAGGCGCCTTAGTAACAAAGATGAGAGGATAATGTAAAACAATATTTATTTACACAATAAAAACATAGAAGCATAAATAGATCCCCAGCATAAGTATATGATCTAAATTCTGAAATTCTAAAATGGCCGCCGTTTGGAACGCAGCGGTGAAACGCATGCGTCACTTCCGGTCGGCGAAGACGGAAGTTCTTGTTTCTGTTTTTGGTGACCGTGAAGTTTAAAATGGCCGCCATTTGGAACGCAGCGGTGGAACGCATGCGTCACTTCCGGTCGGCGAAAACGGAAGAAAGTTCTGTTTTCGTTTCTGTGACCGTGAAGTCCATTAGATAATGATCAACAGGCGGATGTGCCTGTACATAAGTGCTGGGGGCAATATATATTATATGGAACATTATGACATAGAGATACTGAGACGCAACCGGAAGTGATGAACTGCATACGTCACTTCCGGCCGGCGAAACCGGAAATGGGAATAATTGAAAGATTGTGTTAATTAGTAAGGGTATAAATATCCATTTGGTTGTGATCCATACCATCCAAGCTTGAAAAAGGAGTTGCACACTCCGAAACGCGTTGTTTGGACGATATGGATACCCTATTTTGAATGCACGGACTGAATCCCTACTCAGCCTTCTAAAGATAAAAGCTTTTTGCGGTGGTGCCATCTGAACCACACTGGGAACTGATCGCTTTTTTGCTGAGAAAGCCATCTGCCCACCGCAAATCCATTAGAGGGTGAGAAATCCTTTTTGGGACAAGTGCAATATATATGTTCATTATACTTTGTTACGCTGTTTATGCTTCTATGTTTTTATTGTGTAAATAAATATTGTTTTACATTATCCTCTCATCTTTGTTACTAAGGCGCCTATGCACACATAAATCCTTTCTGTTTGCATTGTACTACAGGGATTTGGTGTTCCCTTTTTCTGTGTGACGGCTGCCCACTGTAACATTTATTGCGCACTTTGGATCTACTTTTTATCTTGGATATACGTTCTTTACACCAATTATTTCTAAAAGTGCTGCAAAGATGTTTGCGTATAGAGATCAAAGAAAGAATATGGTTATGAATTTTCTGTCCTCTCAGGAATCTAATGATATAGATATAGAGGATGAGGATCTCAGTACCATTCTAAATAAACTTGAAAAATTGATGTTAAAAGAAAATCGCTTGTGGTGGGAGGTGGCCAGTTTGGAACATTATTATAAAAATAAAATGGTTCCAAAGGGCCTCCAAATACAAAAGGTTGCCTCCTTCGAAACAGCCACAAGAGATTTTAAAGATGAATGGTGTAGAATACTACACAGTTGTTCTTTGTCTCTAATAGAACTTATTCTAAAAGAGAGACAAAAAAATCTAAAGGATATCAATTATGACATAGAGAAATTAAAGTCATATATTGAACCCTTTATAGATTTAGAGGAGGTCAAACAAAAAGAAAAGGAAATTGTCTCCAAATTAGAAAGAAGTTCTAGAGATTTAAAAATTAAAAAACGAAAGAAGTTTCAGAGAGATTCAGATCTCCTAAAAGGAGAAAATGTTGAACATAAGGAAATGGAGGAAATATGCAGTACCATTCCCGTAATGGATAAAGAAACTAATAGAAATGTAAGAAAGAAGTTTAAACATCCTCATTCCAATCAAGAAAATCATTCCTATAGATTTAAGAATAACACTAGGTATCCTAGACGTGAAGTGGCTAGCACTCCTAATGTTTATCCCCAAACAAATTACCATCAAGGTAAGTTTAATGAACAGAGAGATAATTTTTATGGTTATAGAGAAAGGAATCAATCTACATGGAAGAAAAATCCAAGGTTTGAAGATAGAGAAAGGGATTTTAATGTACCTATTAGAAATAGGTTTAATCCCTTAAGGAGAGATCCACAACATACAGATCAAAGAACAAATTCTCCATCTTTTTTAAACTGGGGTCCTTGGACACCAAGAAGAAAATAGTTGCTCCTGGTGTGGTCAATAAGACCCGAAGGGGAAAAAGAGGAGGTAAGAAAAAAATCCATCAGGGGAAAAAAAAGAAGAAAACAATTCCAGTTGAGTTGGAAGGAGATGTAGAAGGAAAAGGTAAAGTTTTTAATCTAAGTGATCATCCTCTGACAAAAGATGAACAATTAGTTTTAGAAAAGGGATTAAAATTCGCTCCCACATCTCAGATTAATTCCTTTGAGATGTATTTAGACCTTCAGAAGTTTGTTCGAAAGGTCAGTATAAAAAAGTTTTTTAAACAAAAAGGTGAAACAAATCAAGAAACTGTCATCACAAATGCCCTTACCCCATTTAAACCAAAGTCAAAGTTTTATCCTAAACATATGAAAAATGGCAACATAGACTGTTTTAATTCCATGGTTTCCAAGGATCTTAAAAAACTTACCAATGCTAAAAAGAGGAATCTTACTAAAAAGGAATTTTCTGCCCTGGAGTCACTAAGGAATAATGAGGATATTATCATAAAACCGGCAGATAAGGGGGGTGGGGTTGTAATTTTAAAAAAAGAGGATTATCTACAAGAGATAAATAGACAGTTGGGAGACCAACAAACATATAAAAAATTAAGAAGCGACCCCACCCAAACCATTACTAAAAAACTCCTTGAATTAACAAATGAAGCTTATGAAAAAGGTATTTTAACAAAAAATGAGGTGGATTTTGTATGTATAAAGGACCCTGCTATTCCCACTATTTATGTTCTCCCAAAAGTGCACAAGCATCCCACTAAACCTCCAGGGAGACCTATCATCGCGGGGGTAAATAGTATTACCTCTAACCTTTCCGCAATGGTAGATCACTTCCTACAGCCTTTAGTTTGTAAAACCACTTCTTTTTTAAAAGATACAGGGGATGTTTTAAGAAAATTAGAAGCTATATCTTGGAATAAAAATTGCACTTTAATCAGTGCCGATGTTACCAGTTTGTACACGATTATTGAATGGGAGAAAGGGAAAGAAGCCGTTACTCATTTTTTAAATACTAGTGAGTACTCAGAGGATCTTAAAGATTTTATTTTAAAGTCCATTGATTTTATTCTTAAAAACAACTACTTCTATTTTAATGGGTCCTATTATCTTCAAACTAGGGGAACCGCCATGGGCACCAGGTTTGCCCCCAGTTATGCTAATTTATTTATGGCATTTTGGGAATCAACCATTATTGATGCATCAACTATACATCAGCCTGGTATGCTGGTGGCGGTTCATTGATGATGTGTTTTTTATCTGGCAAGGGGGGGAAGATTCTCTTAATTCTTTTTGTGAAGTTTTAAATCAAAACCATTTCAATATCGAATTGACTTTCAATAAAAGTGCTGATTTTCTAGTTTTTTTAGATTTAACTATTTATATAGAGGATGGAGCAATATGTACTAAAACTCACAGAAAACCAACGGACTCCAACTCTTATATTGAAATATCGAGTGAACATCACAAGAGGTGGTTGGAAAATATCCCTCTGGGGCAGTTTAAAAGACTGAAAAGAAATTGCACTAATGAAAGCACTTTAATTGAACAAACAAATGAAATGAGTGCACGATTCCAACAAAAAGGATATCCAAAAAATTTATTGGATACTGCACAACAAAAAGTACAAATTATCGATAGAAAGGAGTTGTTAAAAGAGAAAACTAGACCCACAACAAAGGATACTAGGTATGAATGGGCCTATATTACGAAATATGGAGCCCATCATAAGAAAGTGGAAGGTATCATCAAAAAAAATTGGAAAATCCTAAAAGATGATCCAATTTTGTGTGATATACTACCTGAACAACCTAGATTTATATATAAAAAAGCACCCTCTCTTAAAAATATTTTAGTACAGAGTGCTCTAAAAAATGAGAAAGGAGCGAGTGAACGTAATGTTGGATTTCACCGATGCGGAACATGTCTTATGTGTAAATCCACTACAAAAAAGGGAATAGAAAGAAAAACTACTGACTTTGAAATAAAAGGAAAGAAACATAAAATAAGAGAATTTATAACTTGTCACTCGCGCAATGTAATTTATCTTATAGAATGTAACTGCGGAAAATTATATATAGGCAAAACTACTAGAAGCCTTAAAACAAGAACAGCAGAACACATTTATAATATTAAGAAGGGACTCAGTACCCATCCTTTGTCTGAACACTTTTCAGTGGTTCATAACAAATGCGAAAAGGGAATAAAAAGATTCCTTGGGATCCAATTAATTAAAGGAAGTTGGAAATATAAGAATACAGAAATAAAACTTGCGCAGAGTGAAATGAAGTGGATCTACACTTTAAACACTTTGCAACCTGAAGGACATAATTTTGATTTTGAGTTGAAATGGTTTTTAGAGTAATTTTAACTATGTGATTCTTAATTGTTTTTATCTTCTTCTCTCTGAGCCTTATATTAGAATGAAGATTCTTTTGGATTTTTGAGATGCCTATCTCCCGGTATTAGGGACGGACTGGCCCGGAATACACAGTACGGCAAAGTTTTGGTGAGGAGATATGGCAGTGGATTTAATTCCCTCTTCTTTTCTGCAAAATACTTCTCAAATGAATCGAAAAAGGAATCTACAAATGGCCGTTATGTGGATCGCAGCGGTGGAACGCATATGTCATATCTGGCAAAGTGATTTCGGAAGCCTTTTCCATTTTTAAATGACAAAGTTTTTGTTTGGGGATATTGTTTGCATAATTCTTTTATATGTATATGTGGATTTTATGTATATGGTAATAGACCAAATAGAAGGGATTCTTCTTTTTAAAATTTAGAAGTTTGTAGATCCCCAGCATAAGTATATGATCTAAATTCTGAAATTCTAAAATGGCCGCCGTTTGGAACGCAGCGGTGAAACGCATGCGTCACTTCCGGTCGGCGAAGACGGAAGTTCTTGTTTCTGTTTTTGGTGACCGTGAAGTTTAAAATGGCCGCCATTTGGAACGCAGCGGTGGAACGCATGCGTCACTTCCGGTCGGCGAAAACGGAAGAAAGTTCTGTTTTCGTTTCTGTGACCGTGAAGTCCATTAGATAATGATCAACAGGCGGATGTGCCTGTACATAAGTGCTGGGGGCAATATATATTATATGGAACATTATGACATAGAGATACTGAGACGCAACCGGAAGTGATGAACTGCATACGTCACTTCCGGCCGGCGAAACCGGAAATGGGAATAATTGAAAGATTGTGTTAATTAGTAAGGGTATAAATATCCATTTGGTTGTGATCCATACCATCCAAGCTTGAAAAAGGAGTTGCACACTCCGAAACGCGTTGTTTGGACGATATGGATACCCTATTTTGAATGCACGGACTGAATCCCTACTCAGCCTTCTAAAGATAAAAGCTTTTTGCGGTGGTGCCATCTGAACCACACTGGGAACTGATCGCTTTTTTGCTGAGAAAGCCATCTGCCCACCGCAAATCCATTAGAGGGTGAGAAATCCTTTTTGGGACAAGTGCAATATATATGTTCATTATACTTTGTTACGCTGTTTATGCTTCTATGTTTTTATTGTGTAAATAAATATTGTTTTACATTATCCTCTCATCTTTGTTACTAAGGCGCCTATGCACACATAAATCCTTTCTGTCTGCCTTGACTAGTGGCAGCAGCTTCAGCACTAGGTGGAAGTGGATCTTGATCTTTCCCTATTTTACCCTCCACCTTTTTGTTCTCCATTTTTTAATGTGTGGAATTATATGCCAGTAATATATCTGGAATTAGACGGTGGTAATGTCTGGAATTAGATACCACTAGATAGATACCAGATATCACTGCATACCCTCCAACATTTTACACACAAAAATTGGTACAAATTAGAAAAAGGGGCGTGGTCATGGGTAAAGGGGGCGTGGTCACGCCCCTTTTCCTATACTTTCAATGGAAGTTTGGAGAGCCAAAAATAGGTACAGACCATGAAAAAAAGGTACTGTACCTATTAAAAAGGTACAGTTGGAGGGTATGTCACTGTGACTGGAATGATGACATATGCACAGTGACAGGACACTACCACAGCACCCTACAGCAGCCATATGCGGCACAAGACACTGGAGTATTAGTAATGTACTGTAGTATACTGAGCACCACAAGACAATGAGCAGTGATACGGAGCACTGATGAGATTACTAGAACTGACACTGAGCAGCCAGATGCAGCACTGGACTATTAGTAATGTTCTGTAGTATACTGAGCACCACAATGCAGCACAAAACAATGAGCAGTGATACTGAGCACTGATGAGGATACTAGAACTGACACTGAGCAGCAAGATGCAGCACTGGACTATTAGTAATGTACTCTAGTATACTGAGCACCACAATGCAGCACAAGACAATGAGCAGTGATACTGAGCACTGATGAGGATACTACTGAGAACTGACACTGAGCAGGAGAGACACACTACAATTTCATCTTGCGCCTCTTTTTTTATTTATCTTTGCATCATGTGCTGTTTGGGGCTATTTTTTTAAGTGCCATCCTGTCTGACACTGCAGTGCCACTCCTAGATGGGCCAGGTGTTTGTGCTGCCCACTTGGGTCGCTTAGCTTAGTCATCCAGGGACCTTGGTGCAAATTTTAGGACTAAAAATAATATTGGGAGGTGTGAGGTGTTCAGAATAGACTGGAAAGGAGTAGAAATTATGGTTATTGAGCTTAATACTATAGGATCAAAATTACCCCGAAATTCTATGATTTTAGCTGTTTGAGGTTTTAAAAAAAAATCACCCGAATCCAAAACCCAAAAGGGTGGTTTTGCCAAAACGCGTCCGTATCCAAAACACAACTGCGGATCCGAAACCAAAACCAAAACATGAAACACGAAAAATGCCCGCTGCACATCTCTAGTTAGGGGAGAAGCATGTAGCCTTGTAGACTATGCACAGCTATATCTAGAAAAATATACGATCTAATCTTTAACCAACCAATGCAAGAAAGTATTTAATGTGAAAATACGAAACACTAGACTAATTGGAGGTGCGCCCTAAAGCAAATTACAATGTTAGGATTAGGGGGTTCGGAAAGACCTCTAGTGTATACACTACTATAATAAGAATTTACTCACCGGTAATTCTATTTCTCGTAGTCCGTAGTGGATGCTGGGAACTCCGTAAGGACCATGGGGAATAGCGGGCTCCGAAGGAGGCTGGGCACTCTAGAAAGATCTTAGACTACCTGGTGTGCACTGGCTCCTCCCACTATGACCCTCCTCCAAGCCTCAGTTAGGTACTGTGCCCGGACGAGCGTACACAATAAGGAAGGATTTTGAATCCCGGGTAAGACTCATACCAGCCACACCAATCACACAGTACAACTCGTGATATGAAACACAGTTAACAGTATGAAACAATAGAGCCTCTCAACAGATGGCTCAACAATAACCCGATTTAGTTAACAATAACTATGTACAAGTATTGCAGATAAACCGCACTTGGGATGGGCGCCCAGCATCCACTACGGACTACGAGAAATAGAATTACCGGTGAGTAAATTCTTATTTTCTCTAACGTCCTAGTGGATGCTGGGAACTCCGTAAGGACCATGGGGATTATACCAAAGCTCCCAAACGGGCGGGAGAGTGCGGATGACTCTGCAGCACTGAATGAGAGAACTCCAGGTCCTCCTCAGCCAGGGTATCAAATTTGTAGAATTTTGCAAACGTGTTTGCCCCTGACCAAGTAGCTGCTTGGCAAAGTTGTAAAGCCGAGACCCCTCGGGCAGCCGCCCAAGATGAGCCCACCTTCCTTGTGGAATGGGCATTGACAGATTTTGGCTGTGGCAGGCCTGCCACAGTATGTGCAAGCTGAATTGTACTACAAATCCAACGAGCAATAGTCTGCTTAGAAGCAGGAGCACCCAGCTTGTTAGGTGCATATAGGATAAACAGCGAGTCAGATTTTCTGACTCTAGCCATTCTGGAAACATATATTTTCAGTGCCCTGACAACGTCTAGCAACTTGGAGTCCTCCAAGTCCCTAGTAGCCTAGGCACCACAATAGGCTGGTTCAGGTGAAACGCTGACACCACCTTTGGGAGAAACTGGGGACGAGTCCTCAATTCTGCCCTATCCATATGGAAAATCAAATAAGGGCTTTTACAAGACAAAGCCGCCAACTTTGATACTCGCCTGGCAGAAGCCAAGGCCAATAACATAACCACCTTCCACGTGAGATATTTCAGATCCACGGTTTTTAGTGGTTCAAACCAATGTGATTTTAAGAAACTCAACACCACGTTGAGATCCCAAGGTGTGGAGGCACAAACGGGGGCTGACTCTGCAGCACTCCTTTTATAAATGTCTGAACTTCAGGTACTGAAGCTAGTTCTTTTTGAAAGAAAATCGACAGAGCCGAGATCTGTACCTTAATGGAACCCAATTTAAGGCCCATAGTCACTCCTGCTTGCAGGAAATGCAGAAATCGACCTAGTTGAAATTCCTCTGTTGGGGCCCTTTCGGCCTCACACCATGCAACATATTTTCGCCATATGCGGTGATAATGAGTTGCTGTAACCTCTTTCCTGGCTTTAGTAAGCGTAGGAATGACTTCCTCCGGAATGCCCTTTTCCTTCAGGATCCGGCGTTCAACCGCCATGCCGACAAACGCAGCCGCGGTAAGTCTTGGAACAGACAGGGCCCCTGCTGCCGCAGGTCCTGTCTGAGTGGCAGAGGCCATGGGTCCTCCGATATAAATTCTTGAAGTTCTGGGTACCAAGCTCTTCTTGGCCATCCACGAGTATCGTTCTTACTCCTCGCCTTCTTATTATTCTCAGTACCTTTGGTATGAGAAGCAGAGGGGAGAACACATAAACCGACTGGTACACCCACGGTGTTACCAGAGCGTCCATAGCTATCGCCTGAGGGTCCCTTGACCCGGTGCAATATCTTTTATAGCTTTTTGTTGAGGCGGGACGCCATCATGTCCACCTGTGGCCTTTCCCAATGGTGTACAATCCTATTGGAAGACTTCTGGAGGAAGTCCCCATTCTCCCGGGTGGAGGTCGTGTCTGTTGAGAAGATCTGCTTCCCAGTTGTCCACTCCGGGAATGAACACTGCTGACAGTGCTAACACATGATTTTCCGCCTATCGGAGAATCCTTGTGGCTTCTGCCATCGCCATCCTGCTTCTTGTGCCGCCCTGTTGGCTTACATGGGCGACTGCCGTGATGTTGTCTGATTGGATCAGTACCGGCTGGTTTTGAAGCAGAGGACTTGCCGGCCTCAGGGCATTGTAAATGGCCCTCAGGTCCAGAATATTTATGTGTAGGGAAATAACCTGACTTGACCAAAGTCCCTGGAAATTTCTTCCCTGTGTGACTGCCTCCCAGCCTCAAAGGCTGGAATCCATGGTCACTAGGACCTAGTCCTGTATGCCGAACCTGCGGCCCTCTTGAAGATGGGCACTCTGCAGCCACCACAGTAGAGATACCCTGGTCCTTGGAGACAGGGTTATCAGCCTATGCATCGGAAGATGCGATCCGGACCACTTGTCCAACAGGTCCCTCTGAAAAGTTCTTGTATGGAACCTGCCTAATGGGATTGCTTCGTAGGAAGCTACCATTTTTCCCAGGACTCGCGTGCAATGATGCACCGCTACCTATTTTGGCTTCAGGAGGTCTCTGACTAGAGATGACAACTCCTTGGCTTTCTCCTCCGGGAGAAACACTATTTCTGGTTTATGTCCAGAACCATCCCCAGGAACAGTAGACGTGTCATAGGAACCAGCTGTGACTTTGGACTGTTTAGAATCCAACCATGCTGTTGTAGCACTTTCCAAAATAGTGCTACCCCGACTACCAACTGCTCCTTGGACCTCGCCCTTATAACGAGATTGTCCAAGTACGGGATAATTACAACTCCCTTTTTTTTGAAGGAGTATCAACATTTCGGCCATTACCTTAATAAAACACCCTCGGTGCCATGTACAGTCCAAACGGCAGTGTCTGGACTTGGTAATGGTAATCCTGTACCACAAATCTGAGGTACTCCTGGCGAGGATGGTAAATGGGGACATGCAGGTAAGCATCCTTGATGTCCCAGGATACCATGTAATCCCCCTCGTCCAGGCTTGGAATAACCGCCCTGAGCGATTCCATCTTGAACTTGAATTTTTTTGTTCAAGGATTTTAAATATAAAATGGGTCACACCGAACCATGCGGTTTCGGTACCCCAACCCGTGTGGAATAGTAACCCCGTCCTTATTGAAGTAGGGGCACCTTGAGTATTACCTGCTGGGAATACCGCTTATTAATTGCCTCTAGCACAGCCTCCCTGCCTGAGGGAGTTGTCAGCAAGGCATATTTTAGGAAACGGATGGGGGGAGACATCTCGAATTCCAGCTTGTACCCCTGGGCGTGCAGGGCATGGCGGCCTTTTGCGGCAATTGGATGACCCCTAGTTCGCATTAAACACCTCCACCCTCCTTCGGTGTGGGGCTCATGTTGGCTATGCCCCAGCCCCTGAAGAATTCAAGCTGATTTCTTGCAGCAGCTAGGCACTGTAACAGCTCCAGAGCTGCTCTGTAAGGCAAGTAAAAGGGCTTGGGCCCTGCAGCACTACCTGTAGTTCGCATTGTGCGTTGGAAGGCACAAATTAAGCAGACGAGAGAAGTCAGGATAGTGCGCAAGGGCATAGAAGGGAGCGGCTCAAGAAAAAAGAAGTGTAAACAGACAGCAAACTAGGCCGGAGAGAGACATGAGACAAAGAGATCTGAATTATACGAGAGCCGACCAGGGGAAACACAAATTATGCAGTCAAGTTTCCCACATTTGGGGGAATCGCAGGAGCAGCACACCCAGAGTGCAATTGGTGAGCCTTGCCCTGGGAGAAGCACATTCATGATCATAGTATCTTACCTAGCAGGTAAGAAGGAGTTGGGCTAGAGCTGGGGAGGGTCGCTGCTCGGGCACCCCCCTGTCAAGTGAAGGAGATCCAACTGAGGCAGCACAAGGGAACTCTCGAAAGAAGAACAAGGCTAGAGGAAGATCTGAGACAAAGAAATCTGACTTTTACCAGAGCTGACCAGAGGAAAGCACAAACACAGTCCCCCACTACCACAAATAATGCTGTCAAGTTTACAACATTTGGGGAAATAACAGGGGTCAGCATACCCAGAATGCAATGAATGAACCTCACCCTGGGAGAACAATCTTCATGACCATGGTATCTCCTATGCAAAATAAGTATGATTTGGGATAGGGCTGGGGAGGGCCGCTGCTCAGGCACATCTCTGTCAAGTAAAGGAGATTCAACTGAGGCAGCACAAGGGAACTCTCATCTGGGGACAACAACTGCAGGAGGTACACATATTTTCAGATGAACATGGGAGGGCAGAAGGCTGCCTAATACTGAAGCACCCCCAAACAACAAACCAAATGCAACAACTAGTGCAAGCATTCCTGGGGGAAGGCCTGCAGCAGATGGATTTGCATATGGTGATGTCATCCAAGCAGTGGGTCAAAGTTGGCTTCAACCCTCGTCTGCATATGAAAAGAGAAAATTGGCATGCAGGGCATGGCGGCCTTTTGCGGTGCTTGGATGACCCCTAGTTCGCATTAAACACCTCCACCCTCCTTCGGTGTGGGGCTCATGATGGCTATGCCCCAGCCCCTGAAGCATTCAAGCTGATTTCTTGCAGCAGCTGGGCACTGTAACAGCTCCAGAGCTGCTCTGTAAGGCAAGTAAAAGGGTGTGGGCCCTGCAGCACTACCTGTAGTTTGCATTGTGCGTTGGAAGGCACAAAGTAAGCAGACGGGAGAAGTCAGGATAGTGCGCAAGGGCATAGAAGGGAGCAACTCAAGAAAAGAGAAGTGGAAACAGACTGCAAATTAGGCTGGAGAGTGACCTGAGACAAAGAGATCTGAATTATACGAGAGCCGACCAGGTGAAACACAAATTATGCAGTCAAGTGTCCAACATTTGGGGAAACCGCAGGAGTAGCACACCCAGAGTGCAATGGGTGAGCCTTGCCCTGGGAGAAGCACCTTCATGATCATAGTATCTCACCTGGCAGGTAAGTAGGAGCTGGGCTAGAGCTGGGGAGGGTAGCTGCTCGGGCACCCCCCTGTCAAGTGAAGGAAATCAAACTGAGGCAGCACAAGGGAACTCTTGAAAGAAGAACAAGGCTAGAGGAAGATCTGAGACAAAGAAATCTGACTTTTACCAGAGCTGACCAGAGGAAAGCACAAACACAGTCCCCCACTACCACAAATAATGCAGTCCAGTTTCCCACATTTGGGGAAATCACAGGGGTCAACATACCCAGAATGCAATGAATGAACCTCACCCTGGGAAAACAATCTTCATGACCATGGTATCTCCTATGCAAAATAAGTATGATTTGGGATAGAGCTCGGGAGGGCCGCTGCTCAGGCACATCTCTGTCAAGTAAAGGAGATTCAACTGAGGCAGCACAAGGGAACTCTCATCTGGGGACAACAACTGCAGGGAGAACACATATTTTCAGATGAACATGGGAGGGCAGAGGCTGCCTAATACTGAGGCACCCCCAAACAACAAACCAAATGCAACAACTAGTGCAAGCATTCCTGGGGGAAGGCCTGCAGCAGATGGATTTGCATATGGTGATGTCATCCAAGCAGTGGGTCAAAGTTGGCTTCAACCCTCATCTGCATATGAATAGAGAAGAGGGGCGTGCAGGGCATGGCGGCCTTTTGCGGCGCTTGGATGACCCCTAGTTCGCATTAAACACCTCCACCCTCCTTCGGTGTGGGGCTCATGTTGGCTATGCCCCAGCCCCTGAAGCATTCAAGCTGATTTCTTGCAGCAGCTGGGTACTGTAACAGCTCCAGAGCTGCTCTGTAAGGCAAGTAAAAGGGTGTGGGCCCTGCAGCACTACCTGTAGTTTGCATTGTGCATTGTAAGGCACTAAGTAAGCAGACGGGAGGAGAAGTCAGGATAGTGCACTAGGGTATAGAAGGGAGGGGCTCAAGAAAAAAGAAGTGGAAACAGACAGCAAACTAGGCTGGAGAGAGACCTGAGACAAAGAGATCTGAATTATATGAGAGCTGACCAGGGGAAACACAAATTATGCAGTCAAGTTTCCCACATTTGGGAAAATCGCAGGAGCAGCACACCCAGAGTGCAATGGGTGATCCTTGTCCTGGGAGAAGCAACTTCATGATCATAGTATCTCACCTGGCAGGTAAGTAGGAGTTGGGCTAGAGCTGGGGAGGGTCGCTGCTCGGGCACCCCCCTGTCAAGTGAAGTAGATCCAACTGAGGCAGCACAAGGAAACTCTCGATAGAAGAACAAGGCTAGAGGAAGATCTAAGACAAATAAATCTGACTTTTACCAGAGCTGACCAGAGGAAAGAACAAACACAGTCCCCCACTACCACAAATAATGCAGTCGAGTTTCCCACATTTGTGGAAATCACAGGGGTCAGCAAACCCAGAATGCAATGAATGTACCTCACCCTGGGAGAACAATCTTCATGACCATGGTATCTCCTATGCAAAATAAGTATGATTTGGGATAGGGCTGGGGAGGGCCGCTGCTCAGGCACATCTCTGTCAAGAATTTATAAAGTCTATACATATATATAACCAAATGTCAATATATATATAGAACCCAGTGCTCCTATCAAAACTTATCTATTTCACCAATTTGTTGCTTATTTAATCTTTATACATCTATTAATTTTCACCATATATTATAAAATGGTGCTCCCATAGGTAGTACTGTTCTACTAATAATAAACCAAATTTTAAAGATAATCACACTTGTTATCAAGGGAGCGCAAAAAATAAAATATACAAGCTCTTTATTTTTAAAAAATATATATAGACAGAAGAAACCCACATTCAATAAAATACAATGGAGTCAACATATATAGGCACCACTATCCATATCTAAATGTAATCAGGATCTATTTCATATTGCCCTTGATGACAACTGAATGTTTATTAAAGTGTCCAAAAAATCCTCCTGGATACAGCTGTTGTAATTTAATCGTTACTTTCCAATTGTAATTGATACATTAAATTCCTTCTTGTGGATGAACAGCAACAGTTGTAACCAACGCCTCTTATTTACTGCAGTTAAAGTTCATATGTAACTCACGTGAGTAATGAAAGAAAACAGGGGGAGAGCGCTGTGATGGTTGGTGAAACACAGCGGTATGCTACGACCCCCGTTAACCGTGGCTGGATCTTATTGGCACTCGCGGTCGGGATATTTCTTCCTGCCGTGGGTAGAGACCTCCTTTTGCTCGGTCTCAAATTGCTTTTTCCCCTTCACCGCTGTCTTTACATCAGACGTCCGCCGTGATGTAGCTCGTTCATGAACGGGCTTATATCTCAGCAATCAGAGTGTCCGGTAATCACCTTTCTTACGCGTTTCTCCGCTGTTATCCAAGAGCGGTTTCGTCAGAGGATACATCAGCAGCCTAGCAGGCTCTTTTTAAAATGCACCGGACCAATAGTATTACTAATTAGTTGATTGGATACATACATGTACTAATTGGATGCATACATGTAATGACTCACATATGGAACAACTTTCTAATTGCATTTGCACATATAAAGGCATTTCATAATATAAAAATAAGCAACATGGTGATTAAAAATAATAATAAAATAAGCAACAAGGTGGTTTAAAAAATAACAGAAAATATATAATCTATATACAGATTAACCTATAATCTTTCAATCAATACCTCATATCTATAATCACATATACATAATTCAGAGACTCAGCACTAAGGATCCCCATTTACTTATATAAAACCTTTTAGGGTAACATAAATCCAGGCCACTACTAAAGCAGTTCTTGTGGCGCATGGGAAACATCACCTGCATTCTATGCAGCTAGTCCCATGTTCGAATCCAACCCGCTCAGCTTAACATCAATATTATTTATTTACTTTTAATGGGATCATTCTATCAATTCATTTTTACCTTTAATTTTTGTTAATATTATTTCTATATTTCATTATTTTAACCCCTGGAATAATTACATTGCTGTTTAAACAACAAAAAGAATTGAAGAAAAAATAAATATTAAACAGACAATTTAAGGATTCGAAGATTTAAATATTTAAAGATTTTAAAATTTAAAACAGGGAGGGGGGGGGGGAGGGGGGCCTTTTGGGAGAAGGAGGGGAAAATAATAAAAATAGAAAAAAAAAATATATATAGAACCAAGAGAAAGTGTAAAAAGAGGATGGAGGAAGAAATCTGATGTTCATCATTACTAGTGGATTTTACTAAGGAACTTTAAAGAAATACACACAACAGGGTTATACAGTTTCATCCTAAGAGGAAAGCTGTTTCCAAAATAGCTACTTCTAATAATTTTGTTTATTTATTAAACATACAATAAATGGATATTCAATAAATAATATATTAGGTAAATAAATAGATAAAATCTTCAGAGACTGCCAATGTTGTTCAGTTCGATGCTCTCATTCAGACCATCAGGTGTAAGGGTACCCAAAGAAAAAATCCAAAATGCCTCCCTTGTCAAGTAAAGGAGATTCAACTGAGGCAGCACAAGGGAACTCTCATCTGGGGACAACAACTGCAGGGAGAACACATATTTTCAGATGAACATGGGAGGGCAGTAGGCTGCCTAATACTGAAGCACCCCCAAACAACAAACCAAATGCAACAACTAGTACAAGCATTCCTGGGGGAAGGCCTGCAGCAGATGGATTTGCATATGGTGATGTCATCCAAGCAGTGGGTCAAAGTTGGCTTCAACCCTCGTCTGCATATGAAAAGAGAAAAGGGGCGTGCAGGGCATGGCGGCCTTTTGCGGCGCTTGGATGACCCCTAGTTCGCATTAAACACCTCCACCCTACTTCGGTGTGGGGCTCATGTTGGCTATGCCCCAGCCCCTGAAGCATTCAAGCTGATTACTTGCAGCAGCTGGGCACTGTAATAGCTCCAGAGCTGCTCTGTAAGGCAACTAAAAGGGTGTGGGCCCTGCAGCACTACCTGTAGTTCGCATTGTGCGTTGGAAGGCACAAAGTAAGCAGACGGGAGAAGTCAAGATAGTGCGCAAGGGCATAGAAGGGAGTGGCTCAAGAAAAGAGAAGTGTAAACAGACAGCAAACTAGGCTGGAGAGAGACATGAGACAAAGAGATCTGAATTATACGAGAGCCAACCAGGGGAAACACAAATTATGCAGTCAAGTTTCCCACATTTGGGGAAATCGCAGGAGCAGCACACCCAGAGTGCAATTGGTGAGCCTTGCCCTGGGAGAAGCACCTTCATGATCATAGTATCTTACCTAGCAGGTAAGAAGGAGTTGGGCTAGAGCTGGGGAGGGTCGCTGCTCGGGCACCCCCCTGTCAAGTGAAGGAGATCCAACTGAGGCAGCACAAGGGAACTCTCGAAAGAAGAACAAGGCTAGAGGAAGATCTGAGACAAAGAAATCTGACTTTTACCAGAGCTGACCAGAGGAAAGCACAAACACAGTCCCCCACTACCACAAATAATGCTGTCAAGTTTACCACATTTGGGGAAATAACAGGGGTCAGCATACCCAGAATGCAATGAATGAACCTCACCCAGGGAGAACAATCTTCATGACCATGGTATCTCCTATGCAAAATAAGTATGATTTGGGATAGGGCTGGGGAGGGCCGCTGCTCAGGCACATCTCTGTCAAGTAAAGGAGATTCAACTGAGGCAGCACAAGGGAACTCTCATCTGGGGACAACAACTGCAGGAGGTACACATATTTTCAGATGAACATGGGAGGGCAGAAGGCTGCCTAATACTGAAGCAACCCAAAACAACAAACCAAATGCAACAACTAGTGCAAGCATTCCTGGGGGAAGGCCTGCAGCAGATGGATTTGCATATGGTGATGTCATCCAAGCAGTGGGTCAAAGTTGGCTTCAACCCTCGTCTGCATATGAAAAGAGAAAATTGGCATGCAGGGCATGGCGGCCTTTTGCGGTGCTTGGATGACCCCTAGTTCGCATTAAACACCTCCACCCTCCTTCGGTGTGGGGCTCAAGATGGCTATGCCCCAGCCCCTGAAGCATTCAAGCTGATTTCTTGCAGCAGCTGGGCACTGTAACAGCTCCAGAGCTGCTCTGTAAGGCAAGTAATAGGGTGTGGGCCCTGCAGCACTACCTGTAGTTTGCATTGTGCGTTGGAAGGCACAAAGTAAGCAGACGGGAGGAGAAGTCAGGATAGTGCACAAGGGTATAGAAGGGAGGGGCTCAAGAAAAAAGAAGTGGAAACAGACAGCAAACTAGGCTGGAGAGAGACCTGAGACAAAGAGATCTGAATTATATGAGAGCCGACCAGAGGAAACACAAATTATGCAGTCAAGTTTCCCACATTTGGGGAAATCGCAGGGGCAGCACACCCAGAGTGCAATGGGTGAGCCTTGCCCTGGGAGAAGCAACTTCATGATCATAGTATCTCACCTGGCAGGTAAGTAGGAGTTGGGCTAGAGCTGGGGAGGGTCGCTGCTCGGGCACCCCCCTGTCAAGTGAAGGAGATCCAACTGAGGCAGCACAAGGGAACTCTCGAAAGAAGAACAAGGCTAGAGGAAGATCTGAGACAAAGAAATCTGACTTTTACCAGAGCTGACCAGAGGAAAGCACAAACACAGTCCCCCACTACCACAAATAATGCAGTCGAGTTTCCCACATTTGGGGAAATCACAGGGGTCAGCATACCCAGAATGCAATGAATGAACCTAACCCTGGGAGAACAATCTTCATGACCATGGTATCTCCTATGCAAAATAAGTATGATTTGGGATAGGGCTGGGGAGGGCCGCTGCTCAGGCACATCTCTGTCAAGTAAAGGAGATTCAACTGAGGCAGCACAAGGGAACTCTCATCTGGGGACAACAACTGCAGGGAGAACACATATTTTCAGATGAACATGGGAGGGCAGAAGGCTGCCTAATACTGAAGCACCCCCAAACAACAAACCAAATGCAACAACTAGTGCAAGCATTTCTGGGGGAAGGCCTGCCGCAGATGGATTTGCATATGGTGATGTCATCCAAGCAGTGGGTCAAAGTTGACTTAAACCCTTGTCTGCATATCAAAAGAGAAAAGGGGCGTGCAGGGCATGGCGGCCTTTTGTGGCGCTTGGCTGACCCCTAGTTTGCATTAAACACCTCCACCCTCCTTCGGTGTGGGGCTCATGTTGGCTATGCCCCAGCCCCTGAAGCATTTAAGCTGATTTCTTGCAGCAGCTGGGCACTGTAACAGCTCCAGAGCTGCTCTGTAAGGCAAGTAAAAGGGTATGGGCCCTGCAGCACTACCTGTAGTTTGCATTGTGCGTTGGAAGGCACAAAGTAAGCAGACGGGAGAAGTCAGGATAGTGCACAAGGGCATAGAAGGGAGCGGCTCAAGAAAAGAGAAGTGGATCAGACAGCAAACTAGGCTGGAGAGAGACCTGAGACAAAGAGATCTGAATTATACGAGAGCCGACCAGGTGAAACACAAATTATGCAGTCAAGTGTCCCACATTTGGGGAAATCGCAGGGACAGCACACCCAGAGTGCAATGGGTGAGCCTTGCCCTGGGAGAAGCAACTAAGTAGGAGTTGGGCTAGAGCTGGGGAGGGTCGCTGCTCGAGCAGCCCCCTGTCAAGTGAAGGAGATCCAACTGAGGCAGCACAAGGGAACTCTCGAAAGAAGAACAAGGCTAGAGGAAGATCTGAGACAAAGAAATCTGACTTTTACCAGAGCTGACCAGAGGAAAGCACAAACACAGTCCCCCACTACCACAAATAATGCAGTCGAGTTTCCCACATTTGGGGAAATCACAGGGGTCAGCTTACCCAGAATGCAATGAATGCACCTAACCCTGGGAGAACAATCTTCATGACCATGGTATCTCCTATGCAAAATAAGTGTGATTTGGGATAGGGCTGGGGAGGGCCGCTGCGCAGGCACATCTCTGTCAAGTAAAGGAGATTCAACTGAGGCAGCACAAGGGAACTCTCATCTGGGGACAACAACTGCAGGGAGAACACATATTTTCAGATGAACATGGGAGGGCAGAAGGCTGCCTAATACTGAAGCACCCCCAAACAACAAACCAAATGCAACAACTAGTGCAAGCATTCCTGGGGGAAGGCCTGCCGCAGATGGATTTGCATATGGTGATGTCATCCAAGCAGTGGGCCAAAGTTGGCTGGAACCCTCATCTGCATATGAAAAGAGAAAAGGGTTATGCAGGGCATGGCGGCCTTTTGCGGCGCTTGGATGACCCCTAGTTCGCATTAAACACCTCCACCCTCCTTCGGTGTGGGGCTCATGTTGGCTATGCCCCAGCCCCTGAAGCATTCAAGCTGATTTCTTGCAGCAGCTGGGCACTGTAACAGCTCCAGAGCTGCTCTGTAAGGCAAGTAAAAAGGTGTGGGCCCTGCAGCACTACCTGTAGTTCGCATTGTGCGTTGGAAGGCACAAAGTAAGCAGACGGGAGAAGTTAGGATAGTGCGCAAGGGCATAGAAGGGAGCGGCTCAAGAAAAGAGAAGTGGAAACAGACAGCAAACTAGGCTGGAGAGAGACCTGAGACAAAGAGATCTGAATTATACGAGAGCCGACCAGGGGAAACACAAATTATGCAGTCAAGTGTCCCACATTTGGGGAAATCGCAGGAGCAGCACACACAGAGTGCAATGGGTGAGCCTTGCCCTGGGAGAAGCACCTTCATAATCATAGTATCTCACCTGGCAGGTAAGTAGGAGTTGGGCTAGAGCTGGGGAGGGTCGCTGCTCGGGTACCCCCCTGTCAAATGAAGGAGATCCAACTGAGGCAGCACAAGGGAACTCTCGAAAAAAGAACAAGGCTAGAGGAAGATCTGAGACAAAGAAATCTGACTTTTACCAGAGCTGACCAGAGGAAAGCACAAACACAGTCCCCCACTACCACAAATAATGCAGTCGAGTTTCCCACATTTGGGGAAATCACAGGGGTCAGCATACCCAGAATGCAATGAATGAACCTCACCCTGGGAGAACAATCTTCATGACCATGGTATCTCCTATGCAAAATAAGTATGATTTGGGATATGGCTGGGGAGGGCCGCTGCTCAGGCACATCTCTGTCAAGTAAAGGAGATTCAACTGAGGCAGCACAAGGGAACTCTCATCTGGGGACAACAACTGCAGGGAGAACACATTTTCAGATGAACATGGGAGGGCAGAAGGCTGCCTAATACTGAAGCACCCCCAAATAAAAAACCAAATGCAACAACTAGTACAAGCATTCCTGGGGGAAGGTCTGCAGAAGACGGATTTGCATACGGTGATGTCATCCAAGCAGTGGGCCAAAGTTGGCTGGAACCCTCATCTGCATATGAAAAGAGAAAAGGGGTATGCAGGGCATGGCGGCCTTTTGCGGCGCTTGGATGACCCTTAGTTCGCATTAAACACCCCCACCCTCCTTCGGTGTGGGGCTCATGTTGGCCATGCCCCAGCCCCTGAAGCATTCAAGCTGATTTCTTGCAGCAGCTTGGCACTGTAACAGCTCCAGAGCTGCTCTGTAAGGCAAGTAAAAGGGTGTGGGCCCTGCAGCACTACCTGTAGTTTGCATTGTGCATTGTAAGGTACAAAGTAAGCGGATGGGAGGAGAAGTCAGGATAGTGCACAAGGGTATAGAAGGGAGGGGCTCAAGAAAAAAGAAGTGGAAACAGACAGCAAACTAGGCTGGAGAGAGACCTGAGACAAAGAGATCTGAATTATATGAGAACCGACCAGGGGAAACACAAATTATGCAGTCAAGTTTCCCACATTTGGGGAAATCGCAGGGGCAGCACACCCAGAGTGCAATGGGTGAGCCTTGCCCTGGGAGAAGCAACTTCATGATCATAGTATCTCACCTGGCAGGTAAGTAGGAGTTGGGCTAGAGCTGGGGAGGGTCGCTGCTCGGGCACCCCCCTGTCAAGTGAAGGAGATCCAACTGAGGCAGCACAAGGGAACTCTCGAAAGAAGAACAAGGCTAGAGGAAGATCTGAGACAAAGAAATCTGACTTTTACCAGAGCTGACCAGAGGAAAGCACAAACACAGTCCCCCACTACCACAAATAATGCAGTCGAGTTTCCCACATTTGGGGAAATCACAGGGGTCAGCATACCCAGAATGCAATGAATGAACCTAACCCTGGGAGATCAATCTTCATGACCATGGTATCTCCTATGCAAAATAAGTATGATTTGGGATAGGGCTGGGGAGGGCCGCTGCTCAGGCACATCTCTGTCAAGTAAAGGAGATTCAACTGAGGCAGCACAAGGGAACTCTCATCTGGGGACAACAACTGCAGGGAGAACACATATTTTCAGATGAACATGGGAGGGCAGAAGGCTGCCTAATACTGAAGCACCCCCAAACAACAAACCAAATGCAACAACTAGTGCAAGCATTTCTGGGGGAAGGCCTGCCGCAGATGGATTTGCATATGGTGATGTCATCCAAGCAGTGGGCCAAAGTTGGCTGGAACCCTCATCTGCATATGAAAAGAGAAAAGGGTTTTGCAGGGCATGGCGGCCTTTTGCGGCGCTTGGATGACCCCTAGTTCGCATTAAACACCTCCACCCTCCTTCGGTGTGGGGCTCATGTTGGCTATGCCCCAGCCCCTGAAGCATTCAAGCTGATTTCTTGCAGCAGCTGGGCACTGTAACAGCTCCAGAGCTGCTCTGTAAGGCAAGTAAAAAGGTGTGGGCCCTGCAGCACTACCTGTAGTTTGCATTGTGCGTTGGAAGGCACAAAGTAAGCAGACGGGAGAAGTTAGGATAGTGCGCAAGGGCATAGAAGGGAGCTGCTCAAGAAAAGAGAAGTGGAAACAGACAGCAAACTAGGCTGGAGAGAGACCTGAGACAAAGAGATCTGAATTATACGAGAGCCGACCAGGGGAAACACAAATTATGCAGTCAAGTGTCCCACATTTGGGGAAATCGCAGGAGCAGCACACCCAGAGTGCAATGGGTGAGCCTTTCCCTGGGAGAAGCACCTTCATAATCATAGTATCTCACCTGGCAGGTAAGTAGGAGTTGGGCTAGAGCTGGGGAGGGTCGCTGCTCGGGTACCCCCCTGTCAAATGAAGGAGATCCAACTGAGGCAGCACAAGGGAACTCTCGAAAAAAGAACAAGGCTAGAGGAAGATCTGAGACAAAGAAATCTGACTTTTACCAGAGCTGACCAGAGGAAAGCACAAACACAGTCCCCCACTACCACAAATAATGCAGTCGAGTTTCCCACATTTGGGGAAATCACAGGGGTCAGCATACCCAGAATGCAATGAATGAACCTCACCCTGGGAGAACAATCTTCATGACCATGGTATCTCCTATGCAAAATAAGTATGATTTGGGATAGGGCTGGGGAGGGCCGCTGCTCAGGCACATCTCTGTCAAGTAAAGGAGATTCAACTGAGGCAGCACAAGGGAACTCTCATCTGGGGACAACAACTGCAGGGAGAACACATATTTTCAGATGAATATGGGAGGGCAGAAGGCTGCCTAATACTGAAGCACCCCCAAACAACAAACCAAATGCAACAACTAGTACAAGCATTCCTGGGGGAAGGTCTGCAGAAGACGGATTTGCATACGGTGATGTCATCCAAGCAGTGGGCCAAAGTTGGCTGGAACCCTCATCTGCATATGAAAAGAGAAAAGGGGTATGCAGGGCATGGCGGCCTTTTGCGGCGCTTGGATGACCCTTAGTTCACATTAAACACCCCCACCCTCCTTCGGTGTGGGGCTCATGTTGGCCATGCCCCAGCCCCTGAAGCATTCAAGCTGATTTCTTGCAGCAGCTTGGCACTGTAACAGCTCCAGAGCTGCTCTGTAAGGCAAGTAAAAGGGTGTGGGCCCTGCAGCACTACCTGTAGTTTGCATTGTGCATTGTAAGGTACAAAGTAAGCGGATGGGAGGAGAAGTCAGGATAGTGCACAAGGGTATAGAAGGGAGGGGCTCAAGAAAAAAGAAGTGGAAACAGACAGCAAACTAGGCTGGAGAGAGACCTGAGACAAAGAGATCTGAATTATATGAGAACCGACCAGGGGAAACACAAATTATGCAGTCAAGTTTCCCACATTTGGGGAAATCGCAGGGGCAGCACACCCAGAGTGCAATGGGTGAGCCTTGCCCTGGGAGAAGCAACTTCATGATCATAGTATCTCACCTGGCAGGTAAGTAGGAGTTGGGCTAGAGCTGGGGAGGGTCGCTGCTCGGGCACCCCCCTGTCAAGAGAAGGAGATCCAACTGAGGCAGCACAAGGGAACTCTCGAAAGAAGAACAAGGCTAGAGGAAGATCTGAAACAAAGAAATCTGACTTTTACCAGAGCTGACCAGAGGAAAGCACAAACACAGGCCCCCACTACCACAAATAATGCAGTCAAGTTTCCCACATTTGGGGAAATCACAGGGGTCAGCATACCCAGAATGCAATGAATGAACCTAACCCTGGGAGAACAATCTTCATGACCATGGTATCTCCTATGCAAAATAAGTATGATTTGGGATAGGGCTGGGGAGGGCCGCTGCTCAGGCACATCTCTGTCAAGTAAAGGAGATTCAACTGAGGCAGCACAAGGGAACTCTCACCTGGGGACAACAACTGCAGGGAAAACACATATTTTCAGATGAACATGGGAGGGCAGAAGGCTGCCTAATACTGAAGCACCCCCAAACAACAAACCAAATGCAACAACTAGTGCAAGCATTCCTGGGGGAAGGCCTGCCGCAGATGGATTTGCATATGGTGATGTCATCCAAGCAGTTGGTCAAAGTTGGCTTCAACCCTCGTCTGCATATGAAAAGAGAAAAGGGGCGTGCATGGCATGGCGGCCTTTTGCGGAGCTTGGCTGACCCCTAGTTTGCATTGAACACCTCCACCCTCCTTCGGTGTGGGGCTCATGTTGGCTATGCCCCAGCCCCTGAAGCATTCAAGCTGATTTCTTGCTGCAGCTGGGCACTGTAACAGCTCCAGAGCTGCTCTGTAAGGCAAGTAAAAGGGTGTGGGCCCTGCAGCACTACCTGTAGTTCGCATTGTGCGTTGGAAGGCACAAAGTAAGCAGACGGGAGAAGTCAGGATAGTGCACAAGGGCAAAGAAGGGAGCGGCTCAAGAAAAGAGAAGTGGAAACAGACAGCAAACTAGGCTGGAGAGAGACCTGAGACAAAGAGATCTGAATTATACGAGAGCCGACCAGAGGAAACACAAATTATGCAGTCAAGTGTCCCACATTTGGGGAAATCGTAGGAGCAGCACACCCAGAGTGCAATGGGTGAGCCTTGCCCTGGGAGAAGCACCATCATAATCATAGTATCTCACCTGGCAGGTAAGTAGGAGCTGGGCTAGAGCTGGGGAGGGTCGCTGCTCGGGTACCCCCCTGTCAAGTGAAGGAGATCCAACTGAGGCAGCACAAGGGAACTCTCGAAAGAAGAACAAGGCTAGAGGAAGATCTGAGACAAAGAAATCTGACATTTACCAGAGCTGACCAGAGGAAAGCACAAACACAGTCCCCCACTACCACAGATAATGCAGTTGAGTTTCCCACATTTGGGGAAATCACAGGGGTCAGCATACCCAGAATGCAATGAATGAACCTAACCCTGGGAGAACAATCTTCATGACCATGGTATCTCCTATGCAAAATAAGTATGATTTGGGATAGGGCTGGGGAGGGCCGCTGCTCAGGCACATCTCTGTCAAGTAAAGGAGATTCAACTGAGGCAGCACAAGGGAACTCTCATCTGGGGACAACAACTGCAGGGAGAACACATATTTTCAGATGAACATGGGAGGGCAGAAGGCTGCCTAATACTGAAGCACCCCCAAACAACAAACCAAATGCAACAACTAGTACAAGCATTCCTGGGGGAAGGTCTGCAGAAGACGGATTTGCATACGGTGATGTCATCCAAGCAGTGGGCCAAAGTTGGCTGGAACCCTCATCTGCATATGAAAAGAGAAAAGGGGTATGCAGGGCATGGCGGCCTTTTGCGGCGCTTGGATGACCCTTAGTTCGCATTAAACACCCCCACCCTCCTTCGGTGTGGGGCTCATGTTGTCCATGCCCCAGCCCCTGAAGCATTCAAGCTGATTTCTTGCAGCAGCTGGGCACTGTAACAGCTCCAGAGCTGCTCTGTAAGGCAAGTAAAAGGGTGTGGGCCCTGCAGCACTACCTGTAGTTCGCATTGTGCGTTGGAAGGCACAAAGTAAGCAGACGGGAGAAGTCAAGATAGTGCGCAAGGGCATAGAAGGGAGTGGCTCAAGAAAAGAGAAGTGTAAACAGACAGCAAACTAGGCTGGAGAGAGACATGAGACAAAGAGATCTGAATTATACGAGAGCCAACCAGGGGAAACACAAATTATGCAGTCAAGTTTCCCACATTTGGGGAAATCGCAGGGGCAGCACACCCAGAGTGCAATGGGTGAGCCTTGCCCTGGGAGAAGCAACTTCATGATCATAGTATCTCACCTGGCAGGTAAGTAGGAGTTGGGCTAGAGCTGGGGAGGGTCGCTGCTCGAGCAGCCTCCTGTCAAGTGAAGGAGATCCAACTGAGGCAGCACAAGGGAACTCTCGAAAGAAGAACAAGGCTAGAGGAAGATCTGAGACAAAGAAATCTGACTTTTACCAGAGCTGACCAGAGGAAAGCACAAACACAGTCCCCCACTACCACAAATAATGCAGTTGAGTTTCCCACATTTGGGGAAATCACAGGGGTCAGCATACCCAGAATGCAATGAATGAACCTCACCCAGGGAGAACAATCTTCATGACCATGGTATCTCCTATGCAAAATAAGTATGATTTGGGATAGGGCTGGGGAGGGCCGCTGCTCAGGCACATCTCTGTCAAGTAAAGGAGATTCAACTGAGGCAGCACAAGGGAACTCTCATCTGGGGACAACAACTGCAGGGAGAACACATATTTTCAGATGAACATGGGAGGGCAGAAGGCTGCCTAATACTGAAGCACCCCCAAACAACAAACCAAATGCAACAACAAGTGCAAGCATTCCTGGGGGAAGGCCTGCAGCAGATGGGTTTGCATATGGTGATGTCATCCAAGCAGTGGGTCAAAGTTGGCTTCAACCCTCGTCTGCATATGAAAAGAGAAAAGGGGCGTGCAGGGCATGGCGGCCTTTTGCGGCGCTTGGCTGACCCCTAGTTTGCATTAAACACCTCCACCCTCCTTCGGTGTGGGGCTCATATTGGCTATGCCCCAGCCCCTGAAGCATTCAAGCTGATTTCTTGCAGTAGCTGGGCACTGTAACAGCTCCAGAGCTGCTCTGTACGGCAAGTAAAAGGGTGTGTGCCCTGCAGCACTACCTGTAGTTTGCATTGTGCATTGGAAGGCACAAAGTAAGCAGACGGGAGAAGTCAGGATCGTGCGCAAGGGCATAGAAGGGAACGGCTCAAGAAAAGAGAAGTGGAAACAGACAGCAAACTAGGCTGGAGAGAGACCTGAGACAAAGAGATCTGAATTATACGAGATCCGACCACGGGAAACACAAATTATGCAGTCAAGTTTCCCACATTTGGGGAAATCGCAGGAGCAGCACACCCAGAGTGCAATGGGTGAGCCTTGCCCTGGGAGAAGCACCTTCATGATCATAGTATCTCACCTGGCAGGTAAGTAGGAGTTGGGCTAGAGCTGGGGAGGGTCGCTGCTCGGGCACCCCCCTGTCAAGTGAAGGAGATCCAACTGAGGCAGCACAAGGGAACTCTCGAAAGAAAAACAAGGCTAGAGGAAGATCTGAGACAAAGAAATCTGACTTTTACCACAGCTGACCAGAGGAAAGCACAAACACAGTCCCCCACTACCACAAATAATGCAGTCGAGTTTCCCCCATTTGGGGAAATCACAGGAGTCAGCATACCCAGAATGCAATGAATGAACCTAACCCTGGGAGATCAATCTTCATGACCATGGTATCTCCTATGCAAAATAAGTATGATTTGGGATAGGGCTGGGGAGGGCCGCTGCTCAGGCACATCTCTGTCAAGTAAAGGAGATTCAACTGAGGCAGCACAAGGGAACTCTCATCTGGGGACAACAACTGCAGGGAGAACACATATTTTCAGATGAACATGGGAGGGCAGAAGGCTGCCTAATACTGAAGCACCCCCAAACAACAAACCAAATGCAACAACTAGTGCAAGCATTTCTGGGGGAAGGCCTGCCGCAGATGGATTTGCATATGGTGATGTCATCCAAGCAGTGGGCCAAAGTTGGCTGGAACCCTCATCTGCATATGAAAAGAGAAAAGGGTTTTGCAGGGCATGGCGGCCTTTTGCGGCGCTTGGATGACCCCTAGTTCGCATTAAACACCTCCACCCTCCTTCGGTGTGGGGCTCATGTTGGCTATGCCCCAGCCCCTGAAGCATTCAAGCTGATTTCTTGCAGCAGCTGGGCACTGTAACAGCTCCAGAGCTGCTCTGTAAGGCAAGTAAAAAGGTGTGGGCCCTGCAGCACTACCTGTAGTTTGCATTGTGCGTTGGAAGGCACAAAGTAAGCAGACGGGAGAAGTTAGGATAGTGCGCAAGGGCATAGAAGGGAGCTGCTCAAGAAAAGAGAAGTGGAAACAGACAGCAAACTAGGCTGGAGAGAGACCTGAGACAAAGAGATCTGAATTATACGAGAGCCGACCAGGGGAAACACAAATTATGCAGTCAAGTGTCCCACATTTGGGGAAATCGCAGGAGCAGCACACCCAGAGTGCAATGGGTGAGCCTTTCCCTGGGAGAAGCACCTTCATAATCATAGTATCTCACCTGGCAGGTAGGTAGGAGTTGGGCTAGAGCTGGGGAGGGTCGCTGCTCGGGTACCCCCCTGTCAAATGAAGGAGATCCAACTGAGGCAGCACAAGGGAACTCTCGAAAAAAGAACAAGGCTAGAGGAAGATCTGAGACAAAGAAATCTGACTTTTACCAGAGCTGACCAGAGGAAAGCACAAACACAGTCCCCCACTACCACAAATAATGCAGTCGAGTTTCCCACATTTGGGGAAATCACAGGGGTCAGCATACCCAGAATGCAATGAATGAACCTCACCCTGGGAGAACAATCTTCATGACCATGGTATCTCCTATGCAAAATAAGTATGATTTGGGATAGGGCTGGGGAGGGCCGCTGCTCAGGCACATCTCTGTCAAGTAAAGGAGATTCAACTGAGGCAGCACAAGGGAACTCTCATCTGGGGACAACAACTGCAGGGAGAACACATATTTTCAGATGAATATGGGAGGGCAGAAGGCTGCCTAATACTGAAGCACCCCCAAACAACAAACCAAATGCAACAACTAGTACAAGCATTCCTGGGGGAAGGTCTGCAGAAGACGGATTTGCATACGGTGATGTCATCCAAGCAGTGGGCCAAAGTTGGCTGGAACCCTCATCTGCATATGAAAAGAGAAAAGGGGTATGCAGGGCATGGCGGCCTTTTGCGGCGCTTGGATGACCCTTAGTTCGCATTAAACACCCCCACCCTCCTTCGGTGTGGGGCTCATGTTGGCCATGCCCCAGCCCCTGAAGCATTCAAGCTGATTTCTTGCAGCAGCTTGGCACTGTAACAGCTCCAGAGCTGCTCTGTAAGGCAAGTAAAAGGGTGTGGGCCCTGCAGCACTACCTGTAGTTTGCATTGTGCATTGTAAGGTACAAAGTAAGCGGATGGGAGGAGAAGTCAGGATAGTGCACAAGGGTATAGAAGGGAGGGGCTCAAGAAAAAAGAAGTGGAAACAGACAGCAAACTAGGCTGGAGAGAGACCTGAGACAAAGAGATCTGAATTATATGAGAACCGACCAGGGGAAACACAAATTATGCAGTCAAGTTTCCCACATTTGGGGAAATCGCAGGGGCAGCACACCCAGAGTGCAATGGGTGAGCCTTGCCCTGGGAGAAGCAACTTCATGATCATAGTATCTCACCTGGCAGGTAAGTAGGAGTTGGGCTAGAGCTGGGGAGGGTCGCTGCTCGGGCACCCCCCTGTCAAGAGAAGGAGATCCAACTGAGGCAGCACAAGGGAACTCTCGAAAGAAGAACAAGGCTAGAGGAAGATCTGAAACAAAGAAATCTGACTTTTACCAGAGCTGACCAGAGGAAAGCACAAACACAGGCCCCCACTACCACAAATAATGCAGTCAAGTTTCCCACATTTGGGGAAATCACAGGGGTCAGCATACCCAGAATGCAATGAATGAACCTAACCCTGGGAGAACAATCTTCATGACCATGGTATCTCCTATGCAAAATAAGTATGATTTGGGATAGGGCTGGGGAGGGCCGCTGCTCAGGCACATCTCTGTCAAGTAAAGGAGATTCAACTGAGGCAGCACAAGGGAACTCTCACCTGGGGACAACAACTGCAGGGAAAACACATATTTTCAGATGAACATGGGAGGGCAGAAGGCTGCCTAATACTGAAGCACCCCCAAACAACAAACCAAATGCAACAACTAGTGCAAGCATTCCTGGGGGAAGGCCTGCCGCAGATGGATTTGCATATGGTGATGTCATCCAAGCAGTTGGTCAAAGTTGGCTTCAACCCTCGTCTGCATATGAAAAGAGAAAAGGGGCGTGCATGGCATGGCGGCCTTTTGCGGAGCTTGGCTGACCCCTAGTTTGCATTGAACACCTCCACCCTCCTTCGGTGTGGGGCTCATGTTGGCTATGCCCCAGCCCCTGAAGCATTCAAGCTGATTTCTTGCTGCAGCTGGGCACTGTAACAGCTCCAGAGCTGCTCTGTAAGGCAAGTAAAAGGGTGTGGGCCCTGCAGCACTACCTGTAGTTCGCATTGTGCGTTGGAAGGCACAAAGTAAGCAGACGGGAGAAGTCAGGATAGTGCACAAGGGCAAAGAAGGGAGCGGCTCAAGAAAAGAGAAGTGGAAACAGACAGCAAACTAGGCTGGAGAGAGACCTGAGACAAAGAGATCTGAATTATACGAGAGCCGACCAGAGGAAACACAAATTATGCAGTCAAGTGTCCCACATTTGGGGAAATCGTAGGAGCAGCACACCCAGAGTGCAATGGGTGAGCCTTGCCCTGGGAGAAGCACCATCATAATCATAGTATCTCACCTGGCAGGTAAGTAGGAGCTGGGCTAGAGCTGGGGAGGGTCGCTGC
Organism: Pseudophryne corroboree; assembly: GCF_028390025.1. Classification (NCBI taxonomy): domain Eukaryota; kingdom Metazoa; phylum Chordata; class Amphibia; order Anura; family Myobatrachidae; genus Pseudophryne; species Pseudophryne corroboree. The sequence continues at coordinate 1,303,562 of NW_026967608.1, forward strand.
TCGGGTACCCCCCTGTCAAGTGAAGGAGATCCAACTGAGGCAGCACAAGGGAACTCTCGAAAGAAGAACAAGGCTAGAGGAAGATCTGAGACAAAGAAATCTGACATTTACCAGAGCTGACCAGAGGAAAGCACAAACACAGTCCCCCACTACCACAGATAATGCAGTTGAGTTTCCCACATTTGGGGAAATCACAGGGGTCAGCATACCCAGAATGCAATGAATGAACCTAACCCTGGGAGAACAATCTTCATGACCATGGTATCTCCTATGCAAAATAAGTATGATTTGGGATAGGGCTGGGGAGGGCCGCTGCTCAGGCACATCTCTGTCAAGTAAAGGAGATTCAACTGAGGCAGCACAAGGGAACTCTCATCTGGGGACAACAACTGCAGGGAGAACACATATTTTCAGATGAACATGGGAGGGCAGAAGGCTGCCTAATACTGAAGCACCCCCAAACAACAAACCAAATGCAACAACTAGTACAAGCATTCCTGGGGGAAGGTCTGCAGAAGACGGATTTGCATACGGTGATGTCATCCAAGCAGTGGGCCAAAGTTGGCTGGAACCCTCATCTGCATATGAAAAGAGAAAAGGGGTATGCAGGGCATGGCGGCCTTTTGCGGCGCTTGGATGACCCTTAGTTCGCATTAAACACCCCCACCCTCCTTCGGTGTGGGGCTCATGTTGTCCATGCCCCAGCCCCTGAAGCATTCAAGCTGATTTCTTGCAGCAGCTGGGCACTGTAACAGCTCCAGAGCTGCTCTGTAAGGCAAGTAAAAGGGTGTGGGCCCTGCAGCACTACCTGTAGTTCGCATTGTGCGTTGGAAGGCACAAAGTAAGCAGACGGGAGAAGTCAAGATAGTGCGCAAGGGCATAGAAGGGAGTGGCTCAAGAAAAGAGAAGTGTAAACAGACAGCAAACTAGGCTGGAGAGAGACATGAGACAAAGAGATCTGAATTATACGAGAGCCAACCAGGGGAAACACAAATTATGCAGTCAAGTTTCCCACATTTGGGGAAATCGCAGGGGCAGCACACCCAGAGTGCAATGGGTGAGCCTTGCCCTGGGAGAAGCAACTTCATGATCATAGTATCTCACCTGGCAGGTAAGTAGGAGTTGGGCTAGAGCTGGGGAGGGTCGCTGCTCGAGCAGCCTCCTGTCAAGTGAAGGAGATCCAACTGAGGCAGCACAAGGGAACTCTCGAAAGAAGAACAAGGCTAGAGGAAGATCTGAGACAAAGAAATCTGACTTTTACCAGAGCTGACCAGAGGAAAGCACAAACACAGTCCCCCACTACCACAAATAATGCAGTTGAGTTTCCCACATTTGGGGAAATCACAGGGGTCAGCATACCCAGAATGCAATGAATGAACCTAACCCTGGGAGAACAATCTTCATGACCATGGTATCTCCTATGCAAAATAAGTATGATTTGGGATAGGGCTGGGGAGGGCCGCTGCTCAGGCACATCTCTGTCAAGTAAAGGAGATTCAACTGAGGCAGCACAAGGGAACTCTCATCTGGGGACAACAACTGCAGGGAGAACACATATTTTCAGATGAACATGGGAGGGCAGAAGGCTGCCTAATACTGAAGCACCCCCAAACAACAAACCAAATGCAACAACAAGTGCAAGCATTCCTGGGGGAAGGCCTGCAGCAGATGGGTTTGCATATGGTGATGTCATCCAAGCAGTGGGTCAAAGTTGGCTTCAACCCTCGTCTGCATATGAAAAGAGAAAAGGGGCGTGCAGGGCATGGCGGCCTTTTGCGGCGCTTGGCTGACCCCTAGTTTGCATTAAACACCTCCACCCTCCTTCGGTGTGGGGCTCATATTGGCTATGCCCCAGCCCCTGAAGCATTCAAGCTGATTTCTTGCAGTAGCTGGGCACTGTAACAGCTCCAGAGCTGCTCTGTACGGCAAGTAAAAGGGTGTGGGCCCTGCAGCACTACCTGTAGTTTGCATTGTGCATTGGAAGGCACAAAGTAAGCAGACGGGAGAAGTCAGGATCGTGCGCAAGGGCATAGAAGGGAACGGCTCAAGAAAAGAGAAGTGGAAACAGACAGCAAACTAGGCTGGAGAGAGACCTGAGACAAAGAGATCTGAATTATACGAGATCCGACCACGGGAAACACAAATTATGCAGTCAAGTTTCCCACATTTGGGGAAATCGCAGGAGCAGCACACCCAGAGTGCAATGGGTGAGCCTTGCCCTGGGAGAAGCACCTTCATGATCATAGTATCTCACCTGGCAGGTAAGTAGGAGTTGGGCTAGAGCTGGGGAGGGTCGCTGCTCGGGCACCCCCCTGTCAAGTGAAGGAGATCCAACTGAGGCAGCACAAGGGAACTCTCGAAAGAAAAACAAGGCTAGAGGAAGATCTGAGACAAAGAAATCTGACTTTTACCACAGCTGACCAGAGGAAAGCACAAACACAGTCCCCCACTACCACAAATAATGCAGTCGAGTTTCCCCCATTTGGGGAAATCACAGGAGTCAGCATACCCAGAATGCAATGAATGAACCTCACCCTGGGAGAACAATCTTCATGACCATGGTATCTCCTATGCAAAATAAGTATGATTTGGGATAGGGCTGGGGAGGGCCGCTGCTCAGGCACATCTCTGTCAAGTAAAGGAGATTCAACTGAGGCAGCACAAGGGAACTCTCATCTGGGGACAACAACTGCAGGGAGAACACATCTTTTTTAGATGAACATGGGAGGGCAGAAGGCTGCCTAATACTGAGGCACCCCCAAACTAAAATTCTAGTTTCTCTAATGTCCTAGAGTATGCTGGGGACTCCGTAAGGACCATGGGGATAGACGGGCTCCGCAGGAGACATGGGCACTTTAAGAAAGACTTTAGTTCTGGGTGTGCACTGGCTCCTCCCTCTATGCCCCTCCTCCATACCTCAGTTTGATACTGTGCCCATTTGAAACTGGGTGCTTTTCAGGAGCTCTCCTGAGCTTTCTGACAGAAAGTATTTTGTTAGGTTTTTAATTTTCAGGGAGCACTGCTGGCAACAGACTCCCTGCATCGAGGGACTGAGGGGAGAGAAGCAGCCCTACTCTCTGAGTTGCAAGGTCCTGCTTCTTAGGCTACTGGACACAATTAGCTCCAGAGGGATTGGTACGCAGGATCTCACCCTCGCCGTCCGTCCCAGAGCCGCGCCGCCGTCCCCCTTGCAGATTCAGAAGATAGAAGCCGGGTGAGTATGAGAAGAAAAGAAGACTTCAGAGGCGGCAGAAGAGTTCATGATCTTCACTGAGGTAACGCACAGCACTGCAGCTGTGCACCATTGCTCCCATACACCTCACATACTCCGGTCACTGTAAGGGTGCAGGGCGCAGGGGGGGCGCCCTGGGCAGCAATATAAACCTCTTTTTGGCAAAAATATAACATATATACAGCTGGGCACTGTATATGTATGAGCCCCTGCCAATTTTACAGTTTAAGCGGGACAGAAGCCCGCCGCCGAGGGGGCGGGGCTTCTCCCTCAGCACTCACCAGCGCCATTTTTTCTCCACAGCACCGCTGAGAGGAAGCTGCCCGGACTCTCCCCTGCTTATACCATGGTAGACAAGAGGGTTGAAAAGAGAGGGGGGGCACATAATTCGGCGCAAATGACATACAGCAGCGCTACTGGACAAACATTAAGTTACTGTGTTATTCCTGGGTTATATAGCGCTGGGGTGTGTGCTGGCATACTCTCTCTCTCTGTCTCTCCAATGGGCCTTGTGGGGAAACTGTCTTCAGAAAAGCATTCCCTGTGTGTGTGTGGTGTGTCGGTACACGTATGTCGACATGTCTGAGGAAGATGGCTATATTAGAGAGGAGCGGGAGCAAATGAATGTGGTGTCTCCGCCGACACCTGATTGGATGGATATGTGGAATGTTTTAAATGCTAGTGTAAACTCATTGCACAAAAGATTAGACAAGGCTGAAGCTTTGGGACAGTCAGGGTCTCAACCCATGCCTGATCATATGTCGCAGGGACTGTCAGGGTCTCATAAGTGCCCACTATCCCAGATTGTTGACACAGATACCGACACGGATTCTGACTCCAGTGTCGATTACGTTGATGCAAAGTTACAGCCAAAATTGGCAAAATCCATTCGATATAGGATTATGGCAATAAAAGATGTTTTGCACATCACAGAGGAACCCCCTGTCCCTGACAAGAGGGTACATATGTACAAGGGAAAGAAGCCTGAGGTAACCTTTCCCCCCTCACACGAGCTGAACGAGTTATGTGAAAAAGCTTGGGAATCTCCAGATAAAAGACTGCAGATTTCCAAAAGGATTCTTATGGCGTATCCTTTCCCATCAACGGATAGGTTACGATGGGAATCCTCCCCTAGGATGGACAAAGCATTAACACGCACAGCTACAGCTGGAAAATCAAATTTTTTACCTTATGTTCCCTCACAGCATAAGAAAGCTCTGCATTATCAAATGCAGTCCTTTCGGTCACAAAGAAACAAGAAAGTGTGAGGTGCGTCCTTTCTTGCCAGAGGTAGGGGCAGAGGAAAAAAGATGCACAACACAGCTAGCTCCCAGGAACAGAAGTCCTCCCCGGCCTCTACAAAATCTACTGCATGACGCTGGGGCTCCACTGGCGGAGTCCGGCCCATGAGATGTCATGCAGCCGCTCTGACCACGCCTCCTGTTTCTCCGTTGCCGACCCAATATTGAAACCCTGCCCCCGCACCGCTCCATCTCTGACTTGGGAATGGAGTGTTGTTGACCCCCCTCCCCCCCCCCCCTGCACCGATTGACTGGCAGAGGCGATCGCATTATCTGCAGGCGGATGCGTATGCTCTTAGCAATTTTTGCAGTTGGATTGCTTATTGCGATTGCAATCCAACCCGAATCAGGCCCTATTACCTATCACAATGCACTACGGGTAGTACAAAATGGGGTTAATATAGGAGAAAAACCCCCAGAGCTGTGCTCCTTAACTGTCCCTGGTGGCTAGTGGAGCAGCTGCCCAGTAATCAGTGTCCACGCCAGTGCGCACACGGCCCGCCCCCTACAGCCACGCTGGATCACAGTATAAAGCGGGCACAGAAGACCCTTACCACCCTTTCATCAGCGGCCTCGTGATCCCGGAGGGCGGTGTGTGTGTGACTGACCTTAGGAAGAAACCGGAGCCTCCGCTGCAGTGACCCAGCAACCGGGGCACTGGAGTATACTGTGCCGCTGGGAGTGATGGAGCTGCAGTAAATATGTCTATTAGACCTAGCCTGCTGCAGCCCTTGTAGATTCTTATTAAAAAAGTTCTTCTTTTCTTGTCAAAATTAATAGCTAAGAATAGGATGCCTGAGGCAGCCCCCTGTTAAGTGGCCTGCTACTGAAGGCACCAACTACAAACTGAGCTCCCTGTTCATGGAAGCGAGGTTATAGAGGAGGGGGCGCTGAGTATCTTGTGAACAGTCAAAAGCTTTGAGCTTGTTGGTGCCTCAGATCAAGATCCTACTCTACACCCCAATATGAATCCTTGTGGAGTCCAGTGTACCCCACAGAAGAAAAAAATGTGTCACAACCATTGGCAGCAACATAAGAATAGCTGCTGATGGGCACAATTGAGAAAGGAAGGGGGGAAAACATTTGAATCCAGCACATATATGTAATTCGAATATGTAATTTGTACCTTCCTACTTTAAAATGTAATGGATGAACCTCACCCTGTGAGAACTATCTTCATGATCAAGAGATCTCATATGCAAGATAAGTATGTGTTGGGATAGGGCTGTGGAGGGCGGCTGCTCGGGCACACCCCCGTCAAGTTAAGGAGATTCAACTGAGGAAGCACAAGGGAACTCTCATCTGGGGACAACAACTGCAGGGAGAACACATTTTCAGATGAATGTGGGAGGGCAGAAGGCTGCCTAATACTGAAGCACCCCCAAACAACAAACCAAATGCAACAACTAGTGCAAGCATTCCTGGGGGAAGGCCTGCAGCAGATGGATCCAATAACAGCTCCAGAGTTGCTCTACAAGACAAGTAAAAGGGTGTGAGCCCTGCAGCACCACCTGTACTTTGCATACACACATATAGGACAGCATCTCTTATATGCCCCAGGGTCAATAAAATAGTATCCTTATCTAGGGTATCCATCCCCTCAGATAAGGTATCCGTCCATGCTGCTACAGCACTACACACCCAGGCCGACGCAATTGCCGGTCTGAGTAAGGTACCCGAATGTGTATAAATGGACTTCAGGGTTATCTCCTGTTTGCGGTCAGCAGACTCTTTGAGGGTAGCCGTATCCTGGGACGGGAGGGCTACCTTCTTGGATAAGCGTGTTAATGCTTTGTCCACCCTAGGGGAGGATTCCCATCTTAACCTATCCATTGATGGGAAAGGATACGCCATAAGAATCCTTTTGGAAATCTGCAGTCTTTTATCTGGAGATTCCCAGGCTTTTTCACATAACTCGTTCAGCTCGTGTGAGGGGGGAAAGGTTACCTCAGGCTTCTTTCCCTTGTACTTATGTACCCTCTTGTCAGGGACAGGGGGTTCCTCTGTGATGTGCAAAACATCTTTTATTGCCATAATCCTATATCGAATGGATTTTGCCAATTTTGGCTGTAACTTTGCATCATCGTAATCGACACTGGAGTCAGAATCCGTGTCAGTATCTGTGTCAACAATCTGGGATAGTGGGCGCTTATGAGACCCTGACAGTCCCTGCGACATAGGATCAGGCATGGGTTGAGACCCTGACTGTCCCGAAGCTTCAGCCTTGTCTAATCTTTTGTGCACTGAGTTTACACTAGCATTTAAAACATTCCACATATCCATCCAATCAGCTGTCGCAGAGACACCACATTAATTTGCTCCCGCTCCTCTCTAATATAGCCTTCTTCCTCAGACATGTCGACACACGTGTACCGACACACCACACACACAGGGAATGCTTTTTCTGAAAACAGTTTCCCCACAAGGCCCTTTGGAGAGACAGAGAGAGAGAGTATGCCAGCACACACCCCAGCGCTATATAACCCAGGAATAACACAGTAACTTAATGTTTGCCCAGTAGTGCTGCTGTATGTAATTTGCGCCGAATTATGTGCCCCCCCCCCCTCTTTTCAACCCTCTTGTCTACCGTGGTTTCAGCAGGCGAGAGTCTGGGGAGCTGCCTCAGCGGTGCTGTGGAGAAAAAATGGCGCTGGTGAGTGCTGAGGGAGAAGCCCCGCCCCCTCGGCGGCGGGCTTCTGTCCCGCTTAAACTGTAAAATTGGCGGGGGCTCATACATATATACAGTGCTCAGCTGTATATATGTTATATTTTTGGCAAAAAGAGGTTTATATTGCTGCCCAGGGCGCCCTGCACCCTTACAGTGACCAGAGTATGTGAGGTGTATGGGAGCAATGGCGCACAGCTGCAGTGCTGTGCGTTACTTCAGTGAAGATCATGAAGTCTTCTGCCACCGCTGAAGTCTCTTTTCTTCTCATACTCACCCGGCTTCTATCTTCCGGCTCTGCGAGGGGGACGGCGGCGCGGCTCTGGGACGGACGGTGAGGGTGAGATCCTGCGTACCAATCCCGCTGGTGCTAATGGTGTCCAGTAGCCTAAGAAGCAGGACCTTGCAACTCAGAGAGTAGGGCTGCTTCTCTCCCCTCAGTCCCTCGATGCAGGGAGTCTGTTGCCAGCAGTGCTCCCTGAAAATTAAAAACCTAACAAAATACTTTCTGTCAGAAAGCTCAGGAGAGCTCCTGAAAAGCACACAGTTTCCACTGGGCACAGTATCAAACTGAGGTATGGAGTAGGGGCATAGAGGGAGGAGCCACTGCACACCCAGAACTAAAGTCTTTCTTAAAGTGCCCATGTCTCCTGCGGAGCCCGTCTATCCCCATGGTCCTTACAGAGTCCCCAGCATCCTCTAAGACGTTAGAGAAAATAGGATTTTAATACCTACCAGTAAATCCTTTTCTCTTAGTCCGTAGAGGATGCTGGGCACCCGTCCCAGTGCGTACTGTGTCTGCAGTTATTAAATGGCCCTTAACTCCAGAACATTTATGTGGAGACAACTTTCCCGACTTGACCATCTTCCTTGGATGTTTTCCCCCTGTGTGACTGCTCCCCAGCCTCGGAGGGTTGCATCCGTGGTCCCTAGGATCCAGTCCTGGATCCCGAACCATCGCCCCTCTAGGAGGTGAGAACTGTGCAGCCTCCAATGGAGTGATATTCTGGTCTTGGAAGACAGGATTATCCTCCGGTGCATGTGTAGGTGGGATCCGGACAACTTGTCCAACAGGTCCCACTGGAACACTCTAGCATGGAACCTGCCAAACTGAATGGCCTCGTAGGCCGCAACCATCTTCCCCAGCAACCGAATGCATTGATGGATTAACACTCTTGCTGGTTTCAGAATTTGTTTGACCAGACTCTGGATCTCCATAGCCTTTCCACTGGAAGAAAACCTCTTCTGTGTCCAGTATCACTCCCAAAAACAACAACCGCGTCATTGGGACCAACTGCGATTTTGGCAAGTTTAGGAGCCAACCATGTTGTTGAAGAACTGTCAGGGAGAGTGCAATGTTTTGCAACAACTGGTCCCTGGATCTCGCCTTTATCAAGAGATCATCCAAGTACGGGATAATTGTGACTCCTTGCTTGCGAAGGAGAACCATCATTTCCGCCATCACCCTGGTGAAAATCCTCGGAGCCGTGGACAGACCAAACGGCAACGTCTGAAATTGGTTTTGACAATACTGAATTGCAAACCTCAGGTAGCTTGATGCAGTGGCTAAACGGAACATGTAAGTAGGCATCCTTATGTCTACCAAAACCATGAAATCTCCTTCCTCCGGACTGGAGATCCCTACCCTGAGAGATTCCATCTTGAAATTGGATTTCTTTAGGTAGAAATTGAGGGATTTCAGATTTCAGATTGGTCTGACTGAGCCTTCCGGCTTCGGGACCACGAAGAGGCTTGAATAAAAGCCTTCTCCCTGCTGACTAAGGCCGATTTGAACAATCGGTGAGGGGGAACGTCTTGAAACCCCAGTTTGTACCCTTGGGACACTATTTGTAAAACCCACGAGTCCAGGTCCAAATTAATCCAGAACTGACTGAAGTGTTTTAGACGTGCCCCCACTGGTGTGGGCTCCTGCAAGAGAGCCCCAGCGTCATGCAGTGGATTTGGCAGAAGCAGAGGACGATCTCTGCTCCTGCGATCTTGAAGAGGCTACAGACCTCTTCCCTCTTCTCCTTCCTCTACCTGCAAAGAAAGGGGAATCTTAACTTCTTGCATATCTATTGGGCCAAAATGACTGCGTTAGATAATGATGCGTCTTCATCCGTTGAGAGGGAACATAGGGCAAGAAGGTTGACTTACCTGCGGGAGCTGCCGAGATCAAATTAACTAGGCCGTCGCCAAACAAGGCTTCACCTTCATAGGGAAGAAACTCCCTTTCTTCTTGGAGTCAGCATCAGCATTCCCTTGGTGAATCCACAATGCCCTCCTATCCGAGACTGCCATGAAATTGGCCCGTGAACTCAAGAGTCCAATATCCCTTGCAGTCTCACACTGGTTGAGAAATCCCCTGCAGAATCTTGGAGATCCGTCAAATTTTGCTGGCGTTGGAAGATGAAGACGTGGAGCAGAAATGGGTAAGGTGGGTGGGGTTATAGCTGGAGTCACTGTGGTTGACGCACCAGACGCGCCTGATCCACGGAGAGTTGTCTGAATCCCATCCAGCCGAGTAGAGAGATCAAGGAGACAGCGGATGATGTGGCCCTGTGCAGCCTCCTGATGTTCTAGTCGGGCTGCCAGTTCTTGCATCGGCCTGGCAATGGGTGAGCCTTGCCCTGGGAGAAGCAACTTCATGATCATAGTATCTCACCTGGCAGGTGAGATGAACATGGGAGGGTAGAAGGCTGCCTAATACTGAAGCACCCCCAAACAACAAACCAAATGCAACAACTAGTAAAAGCATTCCTGGGAGAAGGTCTGCAGAAGACGGATTTGCATACGGTGATGTCATCCAAGCAGTGGGCCAAAGTTGGCTGGAACCCTCATCTGCATATGAAAAGAGAAAAGGGTTATGCAGGGCATGGCGGCCTTTTGCGGCGCTTGGATGACCCCTAGTTCGCATTAAACACCTCCACCCTCCTTCGGTGTGGGGCTCATGTTGGCTATGCCCCAGCCCCTGAAGCATTCAAGCTGATTTCTTGCAGCAGCTGGGCACTGTAACAGCTCCAGAGCTGCTCTGTAAGGCAAGTAAAAAGGTGTGGGCCCTGCAGCACTACCTGTAGTTCGCATTGTGCGTTGGAAGGCACAAAGTAAGCAGACGGGAGAAGTTAGGATAGTGCGCAAGGGCATAGAAGGGAGCGGCTCAAGAAAAGAGAAGTGGAAACAGACAGCAAACTATTATCCAAGTACGGGATAATTGTGACTCCTTGCTTGCGAAGGAGAACCATCATTTCCGCCATCACCCTGGTGAAAATCCTCGGAGCCGTGGACAGACCAAATGGCAACGTCTGAAATTAGTAATGACAATCCTGAATTGCAAACCTCAGGTAGCTTGATGCAGTGGCTAAATGGGAACATGTAAGTAGGCATCCTTTAAGTTTACCAAAACCATGAAATCTCCTTCCTCCGGACTGGAGATCACTACCGTGAGAGATTCCATCTTGAAATTGAATTTCTTTAGGTAGAAATTGAGGGATTTCAGATTTCAGATTGGTCTGACTGAGCCGTCCGGCTTCGGGACCACGAAGTGGCTTGAATAAAAACCTTCTCCCTGCTGTCTAAGGCTGATTTGAACAATCGGTGAGGGGGAACGTCTTGAAACCCCAGTTTGTACCCTTGGGACACTATTTATAAAACCCACGAGTCCAGGTCCGAATGAATCCAGAACTGACTGAAGAGTTTTAGACGTGCCCCCACTGGTGCGGGCTCCTGCAAGAAAGCCCTAGCGTCATGCAGTGGATTTGGCAGAAGCAGAGGACAATCTCTGCTCCTGCAATCTTGAAGAGGCTACAGACCTCTTCCCTCTTCTCCTTCCTCTACCTGCAAAGAAAGGGGAATCTTAACTTCTTGCATATCTATTGGGCCGAAATGACTGCATCAGATAATGATGCGTCTTTATCCGTTGAGAGGGAACATAGTGCAAGAAGGTTGACTTACCTGCGGGAGCTGCCGAGATCAAATTAACTAGGCCGTCGCCAAACAAGGCTTCACCTTCATAGGGAAGAGACTCCCTTTCTTCTTGGAGTCAGTATCAGCATTTCCTTGGTGAATCCAGATATACAGGGAATGGGGGGAAGGGGATGTGTTCTGCACCAGCTATTAAATTCTAAATATTTGTATGAAGAGGCCCCAATAAATGTCCATCAGTTATATTAAATATTAATTGTAGGACGTTCGGGGGTGCTACCAGAGACAAGTAATGTTATGCAGGAAAGGAGAAGAGAAAAGAATGTCTCTTTTGCTGGCGCACAAATGATGATTTAAAAATTTACTTTTAATAAATTCGTTAAAATTGTCTAAACACGAGATAAAGTACAATAAGTTTGTATAATGTAATTACCATATATAATAAATGGAAATACATTTATTAATATCAAGGTTCGCTACCTGTGTTGTGTCTTTATTATTGATCCAAATTGACTTTATCAATTAGTCTGATACTGAATTACTGGACACTATGTAATATTAGTTGAATGTATATTAGTAATTCACTTGACAAATGTCAGAAGAACCTGGCAATAGTTCTACATATCATACACTTACAGCACTCTTTCCACAATATTTTCCCTTTATTCCAGATCAAATGGTATAATCCCCCACAGTAATTATTCCTGTTGTAGTATAGTACAGTATGGTTGCTGGGGACGTCTTTAATGAAAAGAGAGGGAACATCTAATGTGTCTTCTTATGGGTAAAATACTTGCAAGCTAAGTGCTATGAATAGCATCAGCATGTAGATAAATGCTGAGTGTTAGGTGAGTAATGCAGATAAATAGGGATATCTAATAATTCTATAGAATAGTGGGTGAATTATTAGATATCCCTATTTATCTGCACCTCTAAGCACACTATTTGACTGTCCACACCCTGCTGTGCCTATTACCCATCTCCTCCACCACCCTCAACACTGACCCACACATCATTCACCCACAAAGATACAATAAAGGTAGTTTGGATAAATTAGCTAAATGAAATGGATTTAACCAATTTATCTAAATGACCATTTTTGGATGTTTTCCAGTGTTTGGGAGCAAATGGTCAATTGTCATTTGCTGCCACATATTAGCATAATTTTGTTTCAACTAGAAAAAAAAATTGGACAGATAATCTAAGTGTGGATCCAGTTTAATGCTGATTTCAGAGCCAACTATAGACTTGATTGAGGTACTGTGTCCCCGGTACCAAATACCAATTAAAATAATATTGTGAGGTGTGAGGTGTTCAAAAAAGACTGAAAATGAGTGGAAATTATGGTTATTGAGGTTAATAATACTATGGGATCAAAATGACCCCCAAATTCTATGATTTAAGCTGTTTTTTAGGGTTTTTTGAAAAAAACACCCGAATCCAAAACACACCCGAATCCGACAAAAAAATTTCGGTGAGGTTTTGCCAAAACGCGTCCGAACCCAAAACACGGCCGCGGAACCGAACCCAAAACCCGAAAAATTTCCGGTGCACATCACTACTTAATTAGAACTTCGGTCAATGTGAATTAATTATTGGACTCAACCATGGTTATCCTTAAAACCCAGGGGTCTATTTAAGATCGATCTTAATCGATGTTGGGCTTCCAGGTTGAAAAAAACACACATTTACTAACATTTTAAAATTTATATAAAAAATCATCTGTTCGTAAATGCAGTGCACATGGTTTTGCCCAACTGCTAACAAAATTCCTGCTGCGATCAACTTGGAATTACCCCCATCGATTGATGTTTTCACACTGCTCGTTCCAACCCCAAAAACTATGAAGAGGATGGGGGCATATACGCAGGGTCCATCCTGTGCATGTGCCTACATTTTCTCCGGGTGCTCCGCAGAAAATGCGAATGCCTCTGCCTGTCAATCAATAGAGGGCGTACCTTCGCAGGTATATCGCGATCATGAGCCATGTCTCCCATTTTTGTCATTATAGGTGCTCTGTGAGCTGCTGACCATACCCCAGCCCCTCTGTCTCCCGTGAATAGACATTGGGGCTTATTCAGACCAGATCGCTTCAATTTATTTTCACCCAGCGGGCAATCAGGTCTGCACTGCACATGCGTATGCGCCACAATGCGTAGGTGCGACGGTCCGGAGATCACAAGAAGATTGACAAGAAGAGGGTGTTTGTGTGGGTGGCAACTGAATGTTTCTAGGGAGTGTCCGGAAAAACACTGGAGGGACCCGGCGTTTTGTGGGAGGATTTGTGACGTCACCTCAATGGCTGAGTAAGTGCTGAGCTGTGCAGCTCTTGTGCACATGTGATCACACACCTGCACAGCAAATTTTCCCTTCCGCTGTAGGCGGCAACCACCTGATCACAGGGATGCAAAAAACACACCCTAGCGATCAGGTCTGAATTACCCACCATGTGCATATTTGCAGAGCAACAAGCTACAGGGAGCCTTCCACCCCCCCCTTCCCCATGACTATGGGACACTGGGGGGGGGGGGGTTATTTGGGTTAGCTGGACATTCCCAAAAAAAGTGACTGTCCTGCAAAAATTGGGTTAGTTTGGAGGTATGTGCAAATACATTTATTGTTTTGCATGCAGGGTAAATACTGGCTTCTTTGACATTTAGCCACAAATGCTGCACAGTTGAATTACAGTATTACACTGCAATTAACAGTTATGCTAGGACATTCCTTCTCCCAAAATCTACCTCTCTCTGCATGTTACATCTGTCCCACAGTGGCGTGCGGTGAGGTCAGTGGCTAGTGAGGCACTACAGCCATAATGTCCGCCGAATCCTGCCGATGACCCTTAGCCAATGCCCGCTACTGCCTCTGAGCCGATACCCACTGCCACCGCCAATGGCTTACAAACTCTCCCACAATCAACTGACCCAGCCCTCCACCACTAATTTCTATATCAGTCCGATGCCGCCAATGCCCGCTGCCTGCCTGCTCATTGTTCTTGTGATATATTATAAATTTTTAAAGAAAAAAAAAATGAGTGTTTGGGACTGGGAAGGGTGAGGGAGGAGGACATGAATGCAATTTTGTTGTCCAGGGCTTCCATTAACTTAAAGGAGAGGGGTCTGAATGGGTTAAAAAAAATGTGTGCGGTCCCCCCTCCTTAGTATAACCAGCCTCTTTGAGCCGGTCCTGGTTATTTAAATACTGGGGGAAAAATTGGACAGAGGTTCCCCGTATTTAGACAACCAGCACCGGGCTCTTAGACGGGTCCTGGTTCCAAAAAATACGTGGGACAAAAGATGTAGGGGTCCCCCATATTTTTAAAACCAGCACCGGGCTCCACTAGCCAGAGAGATAATGCCACAGCCAGGGGACACTTTTATGTAGGTCCCTGCGGCCCTGGCATTACCCCTCCAACTAGTCACCCCTGGCCGGGGTTCCCTGGAGGAGTGGGGATCCCTTAAATCAAGAGGTTCCTCCCCTCGAGGCACCCAAGGGCCAGGGGTGAAGCCCGAGGCTGTCCCCAGCACCCCTGTGTGGTGGGTGCCGGGCTGATAGCCATATGTGTAAAAAAAGAATATTGTTTTTTTGTTGTGGAACTACAAGGCCCAGCAAGCCTCCCCCACTTGCTGGTACTTGGAGAACCTCAAGTACCAGCAGGCGGGGAAATAACGGGCTCGCTGGTACCTGTAGTTCTACAACAACAAAAAATACCCAAATAAAAACACAAACACACACACCGTGACAGTAAAATTATTGAGACAGGCTGTAGCATGTGGATGCATGTAACCCTATAAAAGTGATGGATTGGGTGACTATTACAATACCCACTGTTGCTGTCTGAAAAATGATGGATATATAGATTGCTCTGCCGAGATATGTTTTTTTTCTAAAATGCACCACAGGTATGGATGGATAGTATACTTGACGACACAGAGGTAGGTAGAGCAGTGGCCTACTGTACCATACTGCTATATAATATATTATTTATTATTATTATCCTTTATTTATATGGCGCCACAAGGGTTCCGCAGCACCAAATTACAGAGTACATAAACAAATAATCAAACAGGAAAACAGCAACTTACAGTTGATGACAATATAGGACAAGTACAGGGTAAATAAACATAGCTACATCAGCAGATGACACTGGAATAAGTATCAGGTGGCAGAAGACTGCTGGATTTGGTGCAGCTGAAGATTATTAAAGTAAGAAAAGAGTAAGCACATGAGGGAAGAGGGCCCTGCTCATGAGAGCTTACATTCTAAAGGGGAGGGGTAGACAGACAGGGGTGAGACAGATGGGGTACATAGAGAGCGTGGAACAGAGGTTTAGGATGAGATTTACAGGTTTGGTGAAGAAGTGGGTCTTGAGAGCCCATTTGAAGTTTTGTAGAGAGGTGGAGAGTCTGAGGGGGAGAGGTAGGGAATTCCAGAGAAGTGGTGCAGCACGTGAAAAATCTTGGAGGTAGGAGTGGGAGGAAGTAATCCGTAGGCAGGAGAGTCGGCGTGCATTAGCAGAGCGAAGAGGACGGGTGGGAGTGTAAAGCGAGATAAGATCAGAGATGTAGATGGGAGAGGAGTGGGTGAGGGTTTTGTAAGCAAGTGTGAGAAGCTTGAAATGGATTCTGAAAGGGAAGGGGAGCCAGTGAAGGACTAGTAAGAGAGGAGAGGTGGACGTAGTGCATTTGGTGAGGAAAATGAGCCGGGCAGCAGCATTGAGGATAGATTGGAGTGGAGAGAGGTATTTGTCAGGAATGCCAGTCAGGAGGAGATTACAGTAGTCCAGTCTGGAGATGACCAGTGAGTGGATAAGAGTCTTAGTAGCATCCTGGGTCAGAAAGGGTCTGATCCTGGAAATATTTTTTAGATGAAAACGGCAGGTTTGTGAGAGGTGCTGAATGTGTGGTTTGAAGGAGAGGGAGGAGTCAAGGATTACTCCAAGACAGCGCACTTGGGGGGTAGAGGAGATAGTAGTGCCATCAATAGATAATGAGATTGTAGGAGGTGAGGTTATGCGGGAGGGAGGGAAGATGATCAGCTCGGTCTTAGACATGTTAAGTTTAAGAAAGAGCTGGGACATCCAGGAAGAGATAGCAGAGACAGTTGGAGATACGAGTGAGGAGAGTAGGGGAGAGGTCTGGAGAGGAAAGATAGATTTGAGTGTCATCAGCATAGAGATGATATTGGAAACCAAAAGAACTAATGAGCTTACCTAGTGAGGACGTATAGAGAGAGAAGAGGACCAAGGACAGAACCTTGGGGTACCCCTACAGTTAGTGGAAGTGAGGGGGAGGTGGAGTCATGAGAGGAGACAGAGAATGAACGGTCAGAAAGGTAGGACGACAACCAAGAGAGGGCAGTGTTACGCAGACCAATGGAGTGAAGGATTTGCAGTAGGAGAGGATGGTCCACAGTGTCAAAAGCAGCAGAGAGATCAAGTAGAATAAGTAGAGAGTAGTGTCCCTTAGATTTAGCAGCATGGAGGTCATTGCATACTTTTGTAAGGGCAGTTTCAGTGGAGTGGAGAGGACGGAAGCCAGACTGGAATGGGTCAAGCAGTGAGTGTGAGGAAAGAAAGGAAGTAAGGCGGTTGTAGACAATACGCTCAAGGAGTTTGGAGGCAAAAGGGAGAAGAGAGATGGGTCGGTAGTTAAAGAGAGAGTTTGGATCAAGGGTAGGTTTTTTAAGAATAGGAGAGATGAGAGCGTGCTTGAAGGCAGAGGGGACAGTGCCTGATGAGAGGGAGAGATTGAGAAGGTGGGAAAGATGGGAACAAGCAGAAGAAGAGATGTGGCAGAGGAGGCGGGAGGGGATAGGGTCAAGTGGGGAGGTGGTGAGGGAACAGGAACGAATGAGGGCCATGACTTCCTCTCCAGATGCATGGGAGAAAGATGACAGAGTTGGTGCGAGGGATGGGGAGGGTTGGTAAGGGATGGGAGAAGGCTGGTTACTGATAGTCTGGTGTGATGTGATGTCCTGACGTATGGAGTCAATTTTGGATGTGAAGTAAGTGGCAAAGTCAAGAGCAGAGAGTGAGGAAGGGAGATGAGGTGGAGGTGGGCAGAGGAGTGAGTTGAGAGTGGCAAAGAGGCGCCGGGGGTTGGAAGACTGGGAGGAGATGAGGTTCTTGAAGTATGACTGTTTAGCAAGAGAAAGGGCAGCACTGAAGGATGAGAGCAAAAGTTTGAAATGGAGGAAGTCTGCCTTAGAGCGTGATTTCCTCCAGTGTCGCTCAGCAGTACGTGAGCATTTTTGCAGATATCTGGTGCATTTGGTGTGCCAGGGTTGAGGTGTTAATTTGCGAGGGTGAACAGTGGTTGGTGGAGCAACAGAGTCAAGAGCAGAAGTAAGGGAAGCATTGTATGTGGAAGTGGCTTGTTCAGGGCATGAGAGAGAGAATAGGAGAGAGAAGTGAGTCAAACAGGGAGGAAAGGAATGTGGTGTCAATAGCTTCAATGTTACGCTTAGTGATGGTAGCCTTAGGAGGTTGAGATGGGGAAGTCGAGAGAGATAGGTTGAAGGAGAGCAGGTGGTGGTCAGAGAGGGGAAATGGGGAGTTGGAAAAATCAGAAATATCACAGCGGTGAGTGAAGACCAGATCCAGTGAGCTCCCATTCACATGGGAGGGTGAGGAGGTCCACTGGGAGAGACCAAGTGAAGAGGTGAGGTTAAGGAGTTTAGAGGCAGGGGATTGTGTGGGGATGTCAATAGGGATGTTGAAATCGCCTAGGATAATGGTGGGAATGTCAGAAGAGAGGAAGTGAGGAAGCCAGGAAGCAAAGTTGTCGATGAATTTGGAAGCAGTGCCAGGGGGGCGGTAAATGACAGCTACTCTAAGATGGACTGGTTGGAAGAGACATATGGAGTGGACCTCAAATGTAGATAATATAAGGGATGGTTCTGGTGGTATGAGTTGGTAGGAGTAACTAGAAGGTAAAAGGACCCCAACACCACCCCCATGGCGACCCCCAGGTCGGGGGGTGTGTGTGAATGTAAGGCCCCCAGCAGAGAGAGCAGCAGCAGAAGTAGTGTCAGAGGGCGTAATCCAAGTTTCAGTAATGGCTAGTAGGTGTAGGGAGTTGGAAATGAAAAGGTCATGAGTGGGGACCAGTTTGTTACAAACGGATCTGGCTTTCCAGAGGGCACAGGATAGGGGATATGAGTTTGTGGGAGAGATGTGAATTAGATTTTCAGGGTTGCTGTAGCGATGAGGTGGGATTAACTTTGAGGGCAGGGATGAGAGAGTAGTGATGGTACGGGTGCCTGAGATAGGAGGGGAAACTGCAGGAGGTGGGCAGGGAGGGAGGTCAGTGTGATGTGGATGGGGTGTGGGGAGGTGACAGGGAAGGGAGAGAGGGAGCAGGGCTGAGTTGTGGGGTAGCAGGACCATGGGGCAGAGGTGAATGAAAGTAGGGTAACAGGAAAGGTGGGGGAAGGAAACAGAGGGATGAAGGGGAGACAGAGGAGGAGGTGGAGGAGACTAGGGGGGAAGGATAAAGATACATTATTAGGTAGACACTGAGTGATGTGGGGAGTATAAGAAAGCATTCACATAGTGTTAAGTAGGTAAATAGGTTGAGGGAAAGTGGAAGTAGGAGAGGAGACTGTAAGGGAATCCGAGCAGAAGAATTGTAGAAATGCAGGTGAGAAAAGCAGTGTAGGCTCAAGGGGTGTAGATTTAGTATGAAATGAGTCAAAAGCGTAGATAAAGTGGGTGCAGAAATGTATTTGGAGTGTAAGAAATGAAAGGATTGTGAGAGGTTTAAGAAGCAATGGTAATTATGTTAGATGTTTTAAGTGTTTGCAGGTAAAATTGCATTGGTGCAGCTGTGCTTAAAAAACAAAATTACAATAATACAGATACAGGCATTTGTAGGTGAAATGGATGGTTTATGAAATGTCCAAGTAAGGTAGTTCTGTGCTATGTAATCAGATGCAACAATCAGGAGGTGAGTGATCTGAGGAGTAAGTGACTCACATTTGTTATTAGTTCTTCAGTTTTCTTTGTTTTGTTAGATTGGTGTGCTTCTGTTTTCCTTCTTTTTTCACTTAGATTGAACACTGCTGTTATGTGTCAATTTTATCACGCTTTTATAAAAATGCACGCTTAGATCAATAAATGCACAGCCAAATGGCTTTGCACAGCCTACACCATTGGACTTTAGTAGAAGACTATTACAAGTGAAACCAATAATTGAAATCTGTAACCACACCCCACCCCCTCAAATGCCAGGCAATAAATTACCTTAAAAACAACAACCAGGCATTCCACAAAGATTAAACTGGGTCTATATCATTCAAAACTTTAAAAAAAGTACTTCAAAATAACATACTATGCAATAATGTTTCAATTTGCATTACCCTGCAGAATTAGCTTTGCATATATAGATATAGTGCAGCAGAATAGATTGGTGGTTGTAGTCAATTGTAATTACCCAGCAGAATTAGCTTTGCATATATAGATATAGTGCAGCAGAATAGATTGGTGGTTGTAGTCAATTGTAATTACCTGTAGGTGACAAGAAGAGAAGAAACGTCAATTCACAATCGATATCAGCTGAAGATAAATTAACGCTGATTGAACGCTGCGTTGTGTCAATTTTATCACGCTTTGATAAAAATGCATGCTTAGATCAATAAATGCACAGCCAAACAGCTTTGCACATCCTACACCATTGGACTTAAGTAGAAGTCTGGTGGTCAGCAAAATTTTGCACTGTCCTCCTACTATATATAGTGCGCACAACTACTAAAATACACCACAGGTATGGATGGATAGTATACTTGACGACAGAGGTAGGTAGAGCAGTGGCCTACTGTACCGTATTGCTATATATTATATACTGGTGGTCAGCAAAATTCTGCCCTGTCCTCCTACTATATATACTGCGCACAACTACTAAAATACACCACAGGTATGGATGGATAGTATACTTGACGACACAGAGGTAGGTAGAGCAGTGGCCTACTGTACCGTACTGCTATATATTATATACTGGTGGTCAGCAAAATTCTGCCCTGTCCTCATACTATATAATACAATGCAGCACAGATATGGAGCATTTTTCAGGCAGAGAACGTAGATATTTTCAGCACACTGAGCACAGATATTTGCAAGCACACTGAGCACAGATATTTGCAGCACACTGAACACAGAAACTGAGAAAACGCTGCACGTCCTCTCCCTATCATCTCCAATGCACAAGTGAAAATGGTGGCGACTCGTGGCTCCTTATATAGAATAGAATAGCTGCTGACGGGCACGATTGAGGGAGGAAAGGGACATTTGAATCCAGCCCATAGATGCAATGTGAATATGTAATTTGTACCTTCCTATCTTAAAATGTATATACAGTGTATATGTCACAACTGAGGGCCTGAGCTGACTGGAGGCAGCCTCAGTTGTAGGGGCTGAGGTGTAGTGGAACCTGGGAGGTTGTATCAGACCCCTGGACATGTAAGTTAAATGTAGAAGAATTGCCCGAAGGCGTGCCCACGACAACCAGGATAAAAGTCAATGATGTTTATTTTGACAAACTCCATGCATCACAGCAGTAATAAAAGAGAAACATAAAATCAGCAGAGAAATAATACAGTTCCTGGGTACTACAGGAGGACAAGGACCACAGGGCTCTGGTAGTATGAGACAGTTCTTATTATCTTCTAGTTGGAAAGTCCTTACCAGGCCCGACTGTAGCAATGGAGATAGCCCAGGATCATACTAGCTGGTGTTCCAGGAAAAGCTGGGCTGCTGTGGATAAAATGGCTGCTGTGGGTACTGGCTGAAACCAGACTGATGTAAGCACGGAGTGGATTGCTGGATGGAACCAGCCAAATAATAAATGAAGCTTGAGAGCGATGAAATATGATTGATATATGGCGTTTGAGAGCGGTGAAATAATAGTGCCGGTGGTGAGTGGTAATCTGCGGAAATGATACCGGCACTTTAAGAAGAGCTGATCTCTGCTGGAAGCTAGGCTGGAAGCAGGTAAATCTGTAACTGGAAACAGATGAGTCCCAGAGGACTGGAGAGTCAGGCTGCACCGCAGGTGGTAGACTAGAGCGGGTCTCTTTAGTGGAGGTTTGGAGATGGTAACTGGAACCTGGAAAACAACCACGGGAGAGAGACAAACTGGAACTAGGTTTGACAACCAAATCACTGACGCCTTCCTTGCTCAGGCACAGAATACTTATACCTGCAGCAAGGAAGGGATTGGCTAGGCAATTATGCAGATTACAATGGAAACAGCGGATTGGTGGAAATGAACAGGTGACAGAATCCAACATGGCTGCGCCCATGCAGACACTTGGAGGGAAGATTGGTTTGATAATCCATGTGGGAACTTTAACAGCAATGGCGGCGCCGGCCACAGTAAACAGGAGACGCCAGA
Source organism: Pseudophryne corroboree (assembly GCF_028390025.1). Taxonomy (NCBI): domain Eukaryota; kingdom Metazoa; phylum Chordata; class Amphibia; order Anura; family Myobatrachidae; genus Pseudophryne; species Pseudophryne corroboree. The sequence continues at coordinate 1,325,072 of NW_026967608.1, forward strand.
CTGATGAGTGCACATTTGAACCACGCGGGCAACAGCGGAGGCCGCGGCTGACATAAGCGCCACTCTGACATCCTGCATGCAGAAACTCAGGGATGGCGGCGGAGGCCGCGGGAGATGCCATTCAAGATGTAACATGGCGCCGCTGTGACAGCGTCTCAGAGTGACAGGAGAGGAGGCAGGAATGGGGACATCAGAATAACAGATGGGATCCGGTCCTGGAGCGCTGAGCCAGCCTTAGGAGGCATCTGAAAGGTAAGTTATGGCGTCCAGATACCCGGATCGTGACAGTATACACTAGAGGTCTTTCCGAACCCCCTAATCCTAACATTGTAATTTGCTTTAGGGCGCACCTCCAATTAGTCTAGTGTTTCTTGCTGCCTTTCCAATGAAGCAAGTTTAATTTAGTAATAGGTGAAAAACCATCCCTACAAAGGTGTTAATCAGAGACTTGGCTTTGTGGACACTTTTCAGAGAACAACTTTGTTAGCATAAAAGTAAAGCCAGAAAATGAAGAGCTGTTTAATCACTCAATTGGATTTTTTTGCCAGCATATTTCTTTTTCTCTGCAACCCACTGCTAAATTGTGCTTCCTAGCTGTTTTTATAAAATCACTGAATCAAATCTAACTCTGATTACATCAGAGAAGGCCAGGTACCCTACACCATAACAGGGGGTTTGAAATTTTGACTTGTCTACTTAAAGATCACCAAAATCTGATCACAAGGTCAATTACGTCCCTGGGTGGGATTGAACCACCAACCTTTTGGTTAATAGCCGAACACACTAACCGATTGCGCCACAGAGACACTTTGCAAAAAGTACATACTGACAAAGGCTAATAAGCATTTATCTAGAACGTTTCCTAGAAAAACTTTAAAAAGTCAATAATCTGGAGAGTTTTTGTAAGATGTTTCTTCCATCAACCAACGAAGAAACACATTGGTACTTTTCCATGATGAGTGAGTGCTTCAGGTTCTCTTGCACTTACATGTGCAGCAGAGTACTGCAATGGAAGCATGCTGGGCCCATAACCCAGAGGTAGGCAGATTGAAACTATCCTCTGCTATATGCATTTTTTTTTTGTTAATTAAAGTAATCCAAAACTGGGATTGATATTTTGGTTCTTTTATTTTTACTTAAAGTACAATAACTTTTACCATTTTAATTTGTTTTAATAGTATATTGACAGTATTGTTTTCTTTCAAAAATCCACTTAATTTTCTTTACCCTATTAGTAAAATGGTAATTGACAAAAAACAAACTACATTGTCACCAGAAGAGCAATACAAAATGTACAAGTGATATATTAAAATCATCTTTCCAGCTTGAATTTCAATGATGCATTGGGGCAACGATTTTGTTAGCAACATCTTCACCCTTAAATAAAGATTTTCTTAATTCCTTACCTGTGTGCTAATTAGATATCACCTTGTTTTCACATTAAACAGACTTCCACATGAGAAAGCAGCAAGGATGCAGTGGCGTTAATGTTTCCTGGTGTCAACCCGTATTATTTCAGTAGACATTGAAATGAGGATGCATCTTGCTGCCTTTCCAATGAAGCAAATTTAATTTAGTAATAGGTGAAAAACCATCCCTACAAAGGTGTTAATCAGAGACTTGGCTTTGTGGACACTTTTCAGAGAACAAATTTGTTAGCATAAAAATAAAGCCAGAAAATTAAGAGCTGTTTAATCACTCAATTGGATTTTTTTGCCAGCATATTTCTTTTTCTCTGCAACCCACTGCTAAATTGTGCTTCCTAGCTGTTTTTATAAAATCACTGAATCAAATCTAACTCTGATTACATCAGAGAAGGCCAGGTACCCTACACCATAAGAGGGGGTTTAAAATTTTGACTTGTCTACTTAAAGATCACCAAAATCTGATAACAAGGTCAATTACGTCCCTGGGTGGGATTGAACCACCAACCTTTTGGTTTATAGCCGTACACACTAACTGATTTCGCCACAGAGACACTTTGCAAAAGTCCATACTGACAAAGGCTAATAAGCATTCATCTAAAATGTTTCCTAGAAAAACTTTAAAAAGTCAATAATCTGGAGAGTTTTTGTAAGATGTTTCTTCCATCAACCAACGAAGAAACACATTGGTACTTTCCCATGATGAGTGAGTGCTTCAGGATCTATTGCACTTACATGTGCAGCAGAGTACAGCAATGGAAGCATGCTGGGCACATAACCCAGAGGTAGGCAGATTGAAACTATCCTCTGCTATATGCATTTTTTTTTGTTAATTTAAGTAATCAAAACTGGGATTGATATTTTTGCTCTTTTATTTTTACTTAAAGTACAATAACTTTTACCATTTTAATTTGTTTTAATAGTATATTGACAGTATAGTTTTCTTTAAAAAATCCACTTAATTTTCTTTACCCTATTATTAAAAGGGTAATTGACAAAAACAAACTACATTGTCACCAGAAGAGCAATACAAAATGTACAAGTGATATATTAAAATCATCTTTCCAGCTTGAATTTCAATGATGCATTGGGGCAACGATTTTGTGAGAAACATCTTCACCCTTAAATAAAGATTTTCTTAATTCCTTACCTGTGTGCTAATTAGATATCACCTTGCAGGCCTGTTCAAGTACAATCGGACAACGCCACCACGGTAGTGTACACAAATCATCAAGGCGGCACTCGAAATTGCATAGCAAAGCTGGAAGTATCAAAAATCCTCAGTTGGGTAGAACGTCATCTGCCAGCAATATCGGCAGTGTTCATTCCCGGAGTCCTCAACTGGGAAGCGGATTTCCTCAGTCGTCAGGACGTTCACGCTGGAGAGTGGAGAGGCCGCAGCAGAAATGTCTGCACTGGTGTCAGTAGGTGACTGAGGCAGGGATGACTGGGAGATAGTGGGTGACTGAAGCATGTATGAGTGGGAGATAGTGGGTGACTGAGGCCGGGGTGACTGGGAGATAGTCAGTGACTAAGGCAGGGGTGATAGGGATATAGTGGATGACTGTGGCAGGGGTGACAGGGACAGTAGGAGACTGAGGCAGGGGTGACAGGGATAGTGGGTGACTGAGGCAGGGGTGATATGGAGATAGTGGTTGACTGAGGCAGGGGTGACTGGTATAGTGGGTGACTGAGGCAGGGGTCGCAGGTATAGTGGTTAACTGAGGCAGCGGTGACTGGGAGATAGTGGGTAACTGGGGCAGGGGTGACAGGGAAAGTGTGTGACTCAGGCAGGGGTGATAGGGAGATAGTGGGCAGCAGATCACTGCCTTGCTGACAGCAGCACATCCCTGCTTCACTGACAGCAGCACATCCCTGCCTCATTGACAGCAGCACATACCTGCCTCATTGACAGCAGCACATACCTGCCTCACTTATAGAAGCACATCCCTGCCTTACTGACAGCAGCAGATCACTGCCTCACTGACAGCAGCAGATCCCTGCCTCACTGGCAGCAGCAGATCCCTGCCTCACTGGCAGCAGCAGATCCCTGCCTCACTGGCAGCAGCAGATCCCTGCCTCACTGGCAGCTGTATATAGGGCCTAATTCAGACCTGATCTCTGCTGTGCATATTCACACAACAGGAGATCAGGTCTGAAGTGTGTGTGTGTGCTGGTGCCGCAGTGCACCGGCACATGCCAGAGATGCGATCAGCATCTCTGCCCAGTGAGCGCCTCTGCCAACACATACTTATCTTGCATATGAGATCTCTTGATCATAAAGATAGTTCTCACAGGGTGAGGTTCATCCATTACATTTTAAAGTAGGAAGGTACAAATTACATATTCAAATTACATATATGTGCTGGATTCAAATGTTTTCCCCCCTTCCTTTCTCAATTGTGCCCATCAGCAGCTATTCTAATGTTGCTGCCAATGGGTGTGACACATTCATTTCTTCTGTGGGGTACACTGGACTCCACAAGGATTCACATTGGGGTGTAGAGTAGGATCTTGATCTGAGGCACCAACAGGCTCAAAGCTTTTGACTGTTCCCAAGATGCTCAGCGCCCCCTGCTCTATAACCTCGCTTCCATGAACAGGGAGCTCAGTTTGTAGTTGGTGCCTTCAGTAGCAGGCCACTTAACAGGGGGCTGCCTCAGGCAGCCTATTCTTAGCTATTAATTTTGACAAGAAAAGAAGAACTTTTTTTATAAGAATCAACAAGGGCTGCAGCAGGCTAGGTCTAATAGACATCTTTACTGCAGCTCCATCACTCCCAGCGGCGCAGTATACTCCCGTGCCCTGGTTGCTGGGTCACTGCAGCGGAGGCTCCGGTTTCTTCCTAAGGTCAGTCACACACACACCGCCCTCCGGGATCACGAGGCCGCTGATGAAAGGGAGGTAAGGGGCTTCTGTGCCCACACTATACCGAGATCCAGCGTGGCTGTAGGGGGCGGGCCGTGTGCGCACTGGCGTGGACACTGATTACTGGGCAGCTGCTCCACTAGCCACCAGGGACAGTTAAGGAGCACAGCTCTGGGGGTTTTTCTCCTATATTAACCCCATTTTGTACTACCTGCAGTGCATTGTGATAGGTAATAGAGCCTGATTCAGGTTGGATTGTAATCGCAATAAGCAATCCAACTGCAAAAATTGCTAAGAGCATACGCATGCGCCTGCATTTTCTGTGGCACCCCGCAGATAATGCGATCACCTCTGACTGTCAATCGGTGCAGGGGGGGGGTCAGCAACAATCCATTTCAAAGTCGGAGATGGAGCGGTGCAGGGGCAGGGCTACAAAATGGGGTCGGCAACGGAGAAACAGGAGGCGTGGTCAGAGCGGCTGCATGACATCACATGCAGCCGCTGCGATCACAAAAATGGTGGCGGCTTCCTGCGCACACGTACAGTCTGCACTAACAGGAGGCTAACCCATTTTTTATGATCACGCTGAACTGCACTGAGACTGCAATTTCAGCGTGGTCAAGAAGGGAGGCGGCATGCTGGGTGGCCATGCCCTGTGATGGGTGGCCCCAGCATGCGAACCAAAGGATTGCAAATTCTGTTACTTAGCAGAATTTGCAATCCTTACTGAATTAGGCCCATTGATTACAAAATTGTAAACAATATTTGAAGTTTTTCTTCAGGGACTAACACAAAAGATGCTTGGGGCTACTAACACATGGGTAAGCCACGTAAAGCTTCCCATGGGTCAGTGGCATCACAACAGGGTTGCGGCACACACCCGAGTGTCACCCGCCAAGGGCGGTGACACCAAAGTGCCGGCTCTTCTTCAGTGACAGAATATGGGTGTTTCATTGTGACATTACGTGCAACACCCAGTTTCTGTCACTGTGCAGGAGCCAGCACCACTCACACACTAGTCCCCGGGTGCAGCCCCCAACCCCCGGGATACCCGGAGCAACAAAATGGTGATTCAGGCCACGCCCCTACCTATGAGACCATGCCTCCTTTTTACCATTGCACTGCTTATCTGCGCGCACTGCATTACAATCTCCTTCGCCACCTCTCTGGGTGTCACCAGTGATAGTGACACCTCTGCCATGCTTGTAGCAGCTGGTCCTAAGATCTACGCCTCCAGCCCTGAGTGTTTGCCCATGTGACTTGTTGATCATCATAGCGAAGCAGATGCTTACAGAAAACTGCAGGGGCTTAGATTGAAAAGAAAAACATTGATGAACCCATCATTTCAGCGACAGGGTCTGCCACACGACTGACTGAAATGACTGGTTGGTTTGTGCCCCCACCAAAAAAGAATCAATCAATCAATCTCTCCTTGCACAAACTGGCTCTACAGAGGCAAGATGTCCACCTCATCATCCTCCGATTCCTCACCCCTTTCACTGTGTACATCCCCCTCCTCACAGATTATTAATTCGTCCCCACTGGAATCCACCATCTCAGATCCCTGTGTACTTTCTGGAGGCAATTGCTGGTCAATGTCTCCACGGAGGAATTGATTATAATTCATTTTGATGATCATTATCTTCTCCACATTTTCTGGAAGTAACCTCGTACGCCGATTGCTGACAAGGTGAGCGGCTGCACTAAACACTCTTTTGGAGTACACACTGGAGGGAGGGCAACTTAGGTAGAATAAAGCCAGTTTGTGCAAGGGCCTCCAAATTGCCTCTTTTTCCTGCCAGTATACATACTGACGTGCCTACCTGGATGCAGTCACTCATATAATTCTCCACCATTCTTTCAAAGGTGACAGAATCATATGCAGTGACAGTAGATGACATGTCAGTAATCGTTGCCAGGTCCTTCAGTCCGGACCAGATGTCAGCACTCACTCCAGACTGCCCTGCATCACCGCCAGCGGGTGGGCTCGGAATTCTTAGCCTTTTCCTCGAACCCCCACTTGCGGGAGAATGTGAAGGAGGAGCTGTTGACGGGTCACGTTCCGCTTGACTTGACAATTTTCTCACCAGCAGGTCTTTGAACCTCTGCAGACTTGTGTCTGCCGGAAAGAGAGATACAATGTAGGTTTTAAATCTAGGATCGAGCACGGTGGCCAAAATGTAGTGCTCTGATTTCAACAGATTGAATCCTGGTTAAGTGAATTAAGGGCTCCATCCACAAGTCCCACATGCCTAGTGGAATCGCTCTGTTTTAGCTCCTCCTTCAATGTCTCCAGCTTCTTCTGCAAAAGCCTGATGAGGGGAATGACCTGACTCAGGCTGGCAGTGTCTGAACTGACTTCACGTGTGGCAAGTTCAAAGGGTTGCAGAACCTTGCACAACGTTGAAATCATTCTCCACTGAGCTTGAGTCAGGTGCATTCCCCCTCCTTTGCCTATTTAGTGGGCAGATGTATAGGCTTGAATGGCCTTTTGCTGCTCCTCCATCCTCTGAAGCATATAGAGGGTTGAATTCCACCTCGTTACCACCTCTTGCTTCAGATGATGGCAGGACAGGTTCAGGAATGTTTGGTGGTGCTCCAGTCTTCGACATGCGGTGGCTGAAGGCAGAAAGTGGCCCGCAATTCTTCGGGCCACCGACAGCATCTCTTGCACGCCCCTGTCGTTTTTTAAATAATTCTGCACCACCAAATTAAATGTATGTGCAAAACATGGGACGTGCTGGAATTTACCCAGATGTAATGCACGCACAATATTGGTGGCGTTGTCCGATGTCACAAATCCCCTGGAGAGTCCAATTGGGGTAAGCCATTCTGCGATGATGTTCCTCAGTTTCCGTAAGAGGTTGTCAGCTGTGTGCCTCTTATGGAAAGCGGTGATACAAAGCGTAGCCTGCCTAGGAACGAGTTGGCAATTGCGAGATGCTGCTACTGGTGCCGCCGCTGCTGTTCTTGCTGCGGGGGGCAATACATCTACCCAGTGGGCTGTCACAGTCATATAGTCCTGAGTCTGCCCTGCTCCACTTAACCACAGACAAGTGGACATTGGGTACAACTGCATTTTTTAGGACACTGGTGACTCTTTTTCTGAGGTCTGTGTACATTTTCGGTATCGCCTGCCTAGAGAAATGGAACCTAGAGGGTATTTGGTACCGGGGACACAGTACCTCAATCAAGTCTCTAGTTGCCTGTAAATTAACGATGGATACCGGAACCACGTTTCTCACCACCCAGGCTGACAAGACCCGAGTTATCCGCTTTGCAGCAGGATGACTGCTGTGATATTTCATCTTCCTCGCAAAGGACTGTTGGACAGTCAATTGCTTACTGGAAGTAGTACAAGTGGTCTTCCGACTTCCCCTCTGGGATGACGATCGACTCCCAGCAGCAACAACAGCAGCGCCAGCAGCAGTAGGCGTTACACTCAAGGATGCATCGGAGGAATCCCAGGCAGGAGAGGACTCGTCAGACTTGCCAGTGACATGGCCTGCAGGACTATTGGCTCTCCTGTCTAAGGAGGAAATTGACACTGAGGGAGTTGGTGGTGTGGTTTGCAGGAGCTTGGTTACAAGAGGAAGGGATTTAGTGGTCAGTGGACTGCTTCCGCTGTCATCCAAAGTTTTTGAACTTGTCACTGACTTATGATGAATGCGCTGCAGGTGTAGTATAAGGGAGGATGTTCCGAGGTGGTTAACGTCCTTATCCCTACTTATTACAGCTTGACAAAGGCAACACACGGCTTGACACCTGTTGTCCGCATTTGTGTACAGGATGCATACCTTCATGTCCCCATTTATCCACCTCATCAGGCGTACCTCAGATTTGCGGTACAGGACTGTCATTGCCAATTTCAGACGTTGCTGTTTGGTCTCTCCATGGCCCTGAGAATTTTCACCAAGGTAATGGCGGAAATGATGGTGCTCCTGTGCAAGCAAGGTGTCACAATTATCCCGTACTTGGGCGATCTCATAAAAGCGAGATCAAGAGAGCAGTTGCTGAACAGCGTATCACTTTCACTGAAAGTGTTACAGCAACACGGCTGGATTCTCAATATCCCGAAGTCGCAGTTGATTCCTACTACTCGTCTGTCTTTCTTGGGCATGATTCTGGACACGGACCAGAAGAGGGTTTATCTCCCGATAGGAAAGGCCCAGGAACTCATGACTCTTGTCAGGAACCTATTGAAACCAAAACTTGTGTCAGTGCATCACTGCACTCGAGTCCTGGGAAAGATGGTGGCATCATACGAGGCCATTCCATTCGGCAGGTTCCATGCGAGGACTTTCCAATGGGACCTACTGGACAAGTGGTCCGGGTCACATTTACAGATGCATTGGTTGATCACCCTGTCCCCCAGGGTCAGGGTATCACTCCTGTGGTGGCTGCAGAGTGCTCACCTTCTCGAGGGACGCAGATTCAGCATTCAGGGCTGGATCCTGGTGACCACAGATGCAAGCCTCCAAGGTTGGGGAGCAGTCACACACGGAAGAAATTTCCAAGGTCTTTGGTCAAGTCAAGAGACTTGTCTTCACATCAACATATACAATGCCCTACGTCAAGCGGAGACCTTACTTTGCGACCAACCGGTTCTGATCCAGTCAGACGTCACCGCAGTGGCTCATGTAAACCGCCAAGGCGGCACAAGGAGCAGAGTGGCGATGGCACAAGCCACCAGAATTCTTTGCTGGGTGGAGAATCACGCAAGCGCACTGTCAGCAGTGTTCATTCCGGGAGTGGACAACTAGGAAGCAGACTTCCTCAGCAGACACGACCTACATCCGGGAGAGTGGGGACTTCATCAGGAAGTCTTTGCACAGATTACAAGTCGGTGGGAACTGCCACAGATAGACATGATGCCGTCCCGGCTCAACAAAAAGCTACAGAGGTATTGCGCAAGGTCAAGAGACCCTCAGGCAGTAGCTGTAGACGCCCTAGTGACACCGTGGGTGTTCCGGTCGGTCTATGTATTTCCTCCTCTTCCTCTCATACCCAAGGTGTTGAGGATAATAAGACAAAGAAAAGTGAGAACAATCCTCATTGTTCCAGATTGGCCACGGAGGACCTGGTATCCGGATCTGCAGGAAATGCTCACAGAAGATCTGTGGCCTCTCCCTCTAAGACAGGACCTGTTGCATCAGGGGCCCTGTCTGTTCCAAGACTTACCGCGGCTGCGTTTGACGGCATGGCGGTTGAATGCCGGATCCTAGCATTCCGGTTGAGGTCATCCCTACGCTAATAAAGGCTAGGAAGGATGTAACGTTAAAACATTACACCGTATATGGCAAAATTATGTTTCTTGGTGTGAGGCCAGGAATGCTCCTACGGAAGAATGCCATCTGGGCCGTTTCCTTCACTTCCTACAAACTGGAGTGAATTTGGGCCTACAATTAGGCTCTATTAAGGTCCAGATTTCGGCCTTATCCATTTTCTTTCAAAAAGAATTGGCTTCTCCTCCAGAAGTTCAGACTTTTGTAAAAGGAGTGCTGCATCTTCAGCCTCCTTTTGTGCCTCCGGTGGCACCTTGGGACCTTAACGTGGTGTTAAGTTTTCTAAAATCACACTGGTTTGAACCACTTAAAACAGTGGAGTTAAATTATCTCACGTGGAAGGTGGTCATGTTATTAACCTTGGCTTCGGCTAGGCGAGTGTCGGAATTAGCGGCTTTGTCACATAAAAGCCCATATTTGGTATTCCATGTGGATAGAGCGGAATTGCGGACCCGTCCTCAATTCCTACCAAAAGTGGTCTCATCTTTTCATATGAACCAACCTATTGTGGTGCCTGTGGCTACGCGTGACTTGGAGGATTCCGAGTTACTTGATGTGGTCAGGGCTTTGAAAATTTACGTGGCCAGGACGGCTAGAGTCAGGAAAACTGAAGCGCTGTTTGTCCTGTATGCAACCAACAAGATTGGTGCCCCTGCTTCAAAGCAGGCTATTGCTCGCCGGATTTGTAACACGATTCAGCAAGCGCATTCTATGGCTGGATTGCAGTTACTGAAATCGGTCAAGGCCCATTCCACGAGGAAAGTGGGCTCTTCTTGGGCGGCTGCCCGAGGGGTCTCGGAACTACAGCTGTGTCAAGCTGCTACTTGGTCGGGTTCAAACACCTATGCAAAATACTATAAGTTTGATACCCTGGCTGAAGAGGAACTCATGTTTGCTCAATCGGTGCTGCAGAGTCATCCGCACTCTCCCGCCCGTTTTGGAGCATTGGTATAATCCCCATGGTCCTTACGGAGTCCCCAGCATCCTCTAGGACGTTAGAGAAAATAAGATTTTAAACCTACCGGTAAATCTTTTTCTCGTAGTCCGTAGAGGATGCTGGGCGCCCGTCCCAAGTGCGGACTACTTCTGCAATACTTGTATATAGTTATTGCTTCAATAAGGGTTATGTTATAGTTGCATCGGTCCTGCACTGATGCTATGTTGTTTTTTCATACTGATAACTGGGTAGTTTATCACAAGTTATACGGTGTGATTGGTGTGGCTGGTATGAATCTTGCCCTGGATTAACAAAATCCTTTCCTCATACTGTCCGTCTCCTCTGGGCACAGTTTCTCTAACTGTGGCATAGAGGGAGGAGCCAGTGCACACCCAGAACTAAAGTCTTTCTTAAAGTGCCCATGTCTCCTGTGGAGCCCGTCTATCCCCATGGTCCTTACGGAGTCCCCAGCATCCTCTACGGACTACGAGAAAAAGATTTACCGGTAGGTTTAAAATCTTATTTTCTACTGTATTCTTTTCTATCCTAGTTTATTACGACCCACTCTCATCCAAGGAGTTTGATATTCTACTACCTGCATGCAATTTAAATTGCTTAAATTGTTTATATGGTTGATTTGTCCTTCACAATCCATAATCTGCAACTTGGATGGTTTTGTGTCTTATAATAAAAATGTATATATATATATATTAAAAAAAAAAAAAAAGTTATAAGACATATGCATTCAATATTTGAAGAAACAAAATAAAATAAAGCTATCTATTGGGTTTCACTAACAAGCACATTGGAAGACTTGACTACTGTTAAAAGACATGCATTACATGGTATAGAGCCACAAACCACAATGTAGTAAAATAAAAACAAACTTACATGTGTATCAAACCTATGTGAGGCTTACATTGATAGTGCAAGATCAACACTATCAACTGTGCAAACTAGACTGCACATAAATGCCATAAAATTTATCTGAGATTTTAGTAAATAAGGCCCGTTGCTGTCCGGGTCACGCAGCCATCACGGCCCGCCCCCATACGGTCCGGTCATGTCTGCGTTGTCCGGACTGTGCCCCCAAAATGGCGGCACAACGCCGCTGGCCCGACTACTCCTGCCCAGTGACCGCCTATGCCTGTCAATCAGGCAGAGGCGCTCACTGGGCAGAGATGCTGATCGCATCTCTGGCATGTGCCGGTGCACTGCGGCACCAGCACACACGCACTTCAGACCTGATCTCCTGTTGTGTGAATATGCACAGCAGGGATCAGGTCTGAATTAGGCCCTATATACAGCTGTCAGTAAGGCAGGGATGTGCTGCTGCCAGTGAGGCAGGGATGTGCTGCTGGTAGTGAAGCAGTGATGTGCTGCTGTCAGCGAAGCAGTGCTGTGCTGCTGTCAGCGAGGCAGAAATGTGCTGCTGTCAGCGAGGCAGGGATGTGCTGCTGTCAGCGAGGCAGGGATGTGCTGCTGTCAGCGAGGCAGGGATGTGCTGCTGTCAGCGAGGCAGGGATGTGCTGCTGTCAGCGAGGCAGGGATGTGCTGCTGTCAGCGAGGCAGGGATGTGCTGCTGTCATTGAAGCAGGAATGTGCTGCTGCAGTGAGGCAGAGATATGCTGCCCACTATCTCCCTGTCACCCCTGCCTGAGTCACACACTTTCCCTGTCACCCCTGCCTCAGTTACCCACTATCTCCCAGTCACCGCTGCCTCAGTCAACCACTATACCTGCGATCCCTGCCTCAGTCACCCACTATACCAGTCACCCCTGCTTTAGTCACCCACTGTCACCCTATCACCCCTGCTTCAGTCACCCACTATCCCTGTCAACCCTGCCTCAGTCACCCACTATCTCCCAGTCACCCCTGCCTCAGTCTCTTACTGTCCCTGTCACCCCTGCCACAATCATCCACTATCTCCCTATCACCCCTGCCTTAGTCATTTATTATCCCTGTCACCCACTTTCTTCCCATACTTACCCAACCCCTTCCTATCACCCCTCCCTCAGTAACCCACTATCTCCCTGTCACCCACTATCTCCCAGTCACCCCGGCCTCAGTCACCCACTATCTCCCACTCATACATGCTTGAGTCACCCACTATCTCCCAGTCATCCCTGCCTCAGTCACCTACTGACACCAGTGCAGACATTTCTGCTGCGGCCTCTCCACTCTCCAGCGTGAACGTCCTGACGACTGAGGAAATCCGCTTCCCAGTTGAGGACTCCGGGAATGAACACTGCCGATATTGCTGTCAGATGACATTCTACCCAACGGAGGATTTTTGATACTTCCAGCTTTGCCATGCAGTTTCGAGTGCCGCCTAGTTTCGAGTGCCGCCTTGATGATTTGTGTACACTACCGTGGTGGCGTTGTCAGATTGTACTTGAACAGGCCTGTTCTGTACTAGAGGCAGGGCCAGTGTCAATTAATTGAACACTGCCTGCAATTCCAGAATGTATATCAGGAGGAGAGATTCCTCCCAGGTTCACCGACCCTGGAGAAAGTGTTGCTCCAACACCGTGGCCCAGCCCAAAAGACTGGCATCCATTGTCAGGAGGACACAGTTGGAGATCCAGAAGGGATGGCCCCTGCTCAACTGTTGGTCCTGTAGCCACCAGCTCAGTGTCAGACGAACCTCCGGAGTCAAGGAGATCATTTGAGACATTATCCGATGAGGCAGGCCGTCCCACTTGGAGAGGATTAACCTCTGCAGAGGGCGGTAATGAAATTGAGCGTACTCTACCATATCGAAAGCCGACACCATGAGGTCTAGTACTTGCATCGCCGTGTGTATCAACACTCTTGGGCGAGAGAGAAAGATACTGTCCTGAATTTTCAGGACTTTCTCTGGAGACAGAAACAATTGTTGGCTGTGTGTGTCCAGCAGTGCCCCTAGGCGCACCATGTTCCGAGCAGGGACCAGTGAGGACTTTTTTCAGTTGATGAGCCACCCGTGGACTTGTAGGAATTGGACCGCCAGTTCCAGATAACTGTGGAGAACCTCTTGGGAGTTCACCAGGATCAGCAAGTCGTCCAGATTTGGCAGGATCCTGATTCTCTGATGGTGAAGGGTCGTCATCACGGCCATGACCTTGGTGAATATCCGAGGTGCCGTGGCCAAACCAGAAGGCAGGACTTGAAATCCAAAAACAAACCAGGCACAACACTGCTTAGCTTCCATCATCAGATGAGATTGGACATATCCAGTGTGATGCGGCTGTAGATGATTTTTGCTGTTTCTAACTTCAACATCAATTAATAAGTTTCAAAATAGAATGCATCAAGAGAACGGTGTTGGTAGTATAAAACTACCTACAGCACCTGGTATTCCCAGGTGGTCTCACATCCAAGAACAAACCAGGCCTAAAATCAGGTGATATTGGGCATATACAGTGTGGTGTGGCTGTAGATGAGCTTAGTGGTTTCTGTTAGAGTTCTTCTACTTCTAACTACTCGTACATAAATGAATAAGCGGACGATTTATTAAACCTGGTGAAATGATAATTTGCATGGTGATAAAGTACCAGCCAATCAGCTCCTAATTGCCATGTCACAGGCTGGGTTTGAAAAAATGACAGTTAGGAGCAGACTGGCTTGTACTTTATCACCTTGCACTTTATCAGTTCACTGAACTAATCTCCTCTTGCGCTATAAATAGTATGATATGGCTCAAAGTTCAATAAAAACAAATAAATAATTTCATATATTCTATATTTTTTATTACATATAATATATATATATATATATATATATATATATATATATATATTCCATAGACAAAAAACCTTACGGTTTCACAGGTCCCATTAAGGCTTCTTACACATGATCTGGCATTTCAGAAACCTGTTGTGACTCTTCCACTCAAACTCCAAAAAGCAATGAAATTCCGATTATTAAGGCTGACGCCTTAATGGACGTGTTCCTTGCGCAATACAGATATGGTATGCCATCACAGCCTGTGGGTAAGTTTAGATTCAGCACTCTCACAGAGTGAGATTGCTGTCACTCACACAATGGTGGAGCTGCTAATTCACAGATTTGTGTGCTCATTGGAATACACACATGCAGTCTATGCAACTGAAGGTCTCAGCGGAAGACAAAGATGCTCGGATGAGGTAAGAGTGTTGTTGATTGGAGGGAGAAGACAGAGCATTGTGGATGGGGGTGTGTGGATCGAGGGAAGACTAAGTAGCATTGATGGGTGGGGACAAAGAAACACGGGATAATTCAGACAGCAGCGACCGCAGTCTAAATTAGTTTGTGGGGTGCGAATGCGCAATGGCCGCACTGTGCGTGCGTACCCGGGAGCCCAGTGAGGGGAGGGGGAGGGCCTGACATGCGGGGCAGACAAGCCCTGTGCTGGGCGTCACATCGCATGTTAGAGTAAATGATTGTAGATGTGCGAAATTTGGCACATCTACAATCAATTCTGAATTGATTGTAGATGGGGGGGGGGGGGGTAAGACAGATGGGGGAAAGACAGTGGTACAGATGGTGGGGAGACAGCTGCGTGGATGGGTGGACAGTGCCGTGTGGATGAGGGGGAAAAAGCAGCACAGATGTGGGAGGGGTAAGAGCAGTATAGATGGAAAGAAATGGCATGGATGAGGAAGGCAGAGCAGCATGGATGAGGGGAATACAGTCCCAACATCGGAGGGGATAAGTATTTTTACCTCCCCTTGGGGGGTGGCAGCTAGGCCCAATCCTTGGGTGGGTTGGATAGGGAAACTCCCCCCCCCCCCCCCCCAATAGTGACCCACGAAACTTACCTTCAGGATGACAGCTATATGAATAGGGTAAGAGTGGTGTGGATAGGGGGTAGATTAAGCAGTAAGTATGGGAAGGGAGACAGAGCGGTGCGGATGGGGGAAATGGTGCAGATGGGTTGAAAACACTGGCACGGATGGGTAGAAAACTGGTGCAGATGGGAGAGAAGACAGTGTGCCCTGTACTGGAGGAGACAGAGTGACGTTGAAGAGGGAAACACTGAGCAGCACAGAGAGAAGGAAACGGTGATACAGACAAGGCACAGGTGGGGAAAGACAGATGGTGCAGATAAGTTAGTACAGACTAGCACAGATGGAAGAACACAGCAGTAGGGATTGGGGAAGACAGGGCAGCATGGGGGTGTATAGGGGAATTAAGTGTAGATGCATAGACCATAGATAGGGTATTATAGTTTTAGCAATTAACCAAGATGTTTGAGGGAGCTAAATCTGTAGACTAAATGAGATGGAGTGAGAAGGCTGTTGTAAAATGGTGGGATTGTTGTGATGACCGAATGGGATGGTTGTGGGCACTGTGTGGGATGGGAGCTCCACAACACTGCTCAGACCTTCAGTTGCATAGACTGCATGTGTGTATTCCAATGAGCACACAAATCTGTGAATTAGCAGCTCCACCATTGTGTGAGTGACAGCAATCTCACTCTGTGAGAGTGCTGAATCTAAACTTACCCACAGGCTGTGATGGCATACCATATCTGTATTGCGCAAGGAACACGTCCATTAAGGCGTCAGCCTTAATAATCGGAATTTCATTGCTTTTTGGAGTTTGAGTGGAAGAGTCACAACAGGTTTCTGAAATGCCAGATCATGCGTAAGAAGCCTTAATGGGACCTGTGAAACCGTAAGGTTTTTTGTCTATGGAATTTCATAGCTTTTTTTCAATTTATTTTTTGTAATTCAGAAATGTAAAATTTCACTGTAAGAATAAACATTTGATTTTTTTAAAATGTTTAACAATAACACACCCCTGGCAACAAGCATTTCCCCTGGCCACAAGCATTACAAACCCCTGACATGAGTATGACACCTGTCCCAGAGCATGAAATCCCTGGCAATGAGCAAGACAGCAAGCCTAAGAAACCCCAGGGAACGAGCATGACACACAGCGTGTAGAAGCTTTACTGTAGGGCATAATGTATCACGAGCATTAAAGTGTGGGGCATATGGTGCAGTGTGGGGCTTAATATGGTGAAATATTTTTTTTCCCTGTGGTGGCCAAGGTCTGTTGGTGCAGGGCCAAAAACTGGGGTGTAAGGTAGTCTTTTCTGGTGAGGTCATGCCCATTTTAATGAGCACACGCCCCTTGCCTGGAGCACAGCATTCTGCAGCTTTTACATTTCCACAATGGCGGAACAGCGAAAGAGACACAGACCACGGGCAGCATGAGAGAGATTGAGAGAAAGACCAGGGGCAGCAAGAGAGAGACAGACAGACCAGGGGCAGCGAGAGAGACAGAGATACCAGGGCCAACGAGAGAGACAGAGACAGACAAAGGAAGTGGCGGAATTAGAGAATAGTGGGCCCAGGTGCAACAATATGCATTGGGCCCCTCTCCCTTACTAAAATTAGGGATCGCATGCACCACAAAAAAAACTGTAAGTGGGTGACTGAAGTAGGGTAGACAGGGAGATAGTATGCAAGTAAGGCAAGAGTGACAGGTAGATAGTGGGTGACTGAGGCAGGGGTGACATGAACATAGTGGGTGACTGAGGCAGGGGTGACAAGTAGAGAGTAGATGACTGAGGCAAGGGTGACAGGTAGAGTTGGTGACTGAGGCAGGGGTGACAGGGAGATAGTGGGTGACTGAAGCAGGGGTGACAGGGAGATAGTGTGCGAGTAAGGCAGGAGTGACTGGTAGATAGTGGGTGACTGAGGCAGGGGTGACAAGGAGATAGTGGGTGACTGGTGAGGCCGGGATGACAAGTAGAGAGTAGATGACTGAGGCAGGGGTGACAGGGAGATAGTGGATGACTGAGGCAGAGCTGACAGGGATATAGTGGGTGACTGAGGCAGGGGTGACATGGACATAGTGGGTGACTGAGGCAGGGGTGACAAGTAGAGAGTAGATGACTGAGGCAGGGGTGGCAGGGAGATAGTGGGTGACTGAGGCCAGGGGGACAGGGAGATAGTGGGTGACTGAGGCAGGGGCGACAGGGAAATAGTGGGTGACTGAGGCAGGGATGACAGGGAGATAGTGGGTGACTGAGGCAGGAGAGACAAGGAGATAGTGGGTGACTGAGGCAGGGGTGACAGGGAGACAGTGGGTGACTGGGGTGGTCTTCTGTTGGCCGGACTCCTAACGATCAACATACTGGCGCCGGAATCCCGACCGCCGGCATACCGACATCTTTTCTCCCTCTTGGGGGTCCATGAGCGCCCTGGAGAAAGTATAGATAGCATGGCGAGCCACCGTGCGTGCAGCGTGGCGAGCCCACAAGGGGCTCATTTGCGCTTGCCCGGGTGTAGCAGGGTATGCTGGCGGCCGGGCTCCCGTCGACCAGCATACCGGCGCCGGAATCCCGACCGCCGGCATACCGACAGCTGGGCAAGCGCAAATGAGCCCCTTGCGGGCTCGCCATGCTGCGGGCACGGTGGCTCGCCACGCTATCTATACTTTGACTGAGACAGGGCTGACAGGGAGATAGTGGGTGACAGGTATAGAGTGACTAAGGCAGAGGTGCAGAAAGATGGCGGCCGCAGTGTGCGACCCTGTCCCAGTGGTTTCCCTCCCTGGCTCCCCACTCACCTCACCCTGTGATCCAGGCTCTCTCTTTGAGCAGTGCAGCAGTTGTGCGAGCACACCTCGGGAGGACATGAGAAGGCAGCAGCAGCACCCTCCACATATGGTACTCTCCGCGATGTAACGGTCAGGCCGGCCCTGTATATACACTCACATAGTAAAAGACAAACATATAGCAAAACATACATACACACATATGACAAAACACACAAACAGCTAAACACACATAGCAAAAATAAGATTTTACTCACCGGTAAATCTATTTCTCGTAGTCCGTAGTGGATGCTGGGGACTCCGTAAGGACCATAGGGAATAGACTGGCTCCGCAGGAGATAGGGCACTCTAGAAAAGAATTAGGTCTACTGGTGTTCACTGGCTCCTCCCCCTATGTCCATCCTCCAGACCTCAGTTAAGGAAACTGTGCCCGGACAAGCTAACATTACAAGGAAAGGATTTTGGAATCCAGGGTAAGACTCATACCAGACACACCAATCACACCGTATAACTTGTGATAACCAAACCCAGTTAACAGTATGAACAATACAAAAATAAGATTTTACTTACCGATAAATCTATTTCTCATAGTCCGTAGTGGATGCTGGGACTCCGTAAGGACCATGGGGAATAGCGGCTCCGCAGGAGACAGGGCACAAAATAAAAGCTTGAGTATCAGGTGGTGTGCACTGGCTCCTCCCCCTATGACCCTCCTCCAAGCCAGTTAGGATACTGTGCCCGGACGAGCGTACACAATAAGGAAGGATATTGAATCCCGGGTAAGACTCATACCAGCCACACCAATCACACCGTACAACTCGTGATCTGAACCCAGTTAACAGTATGATAAATGCAAAGGAGCCTCTGAAAAGATGGCTCAACAATAATAACCCGAATTTTTTTGTAACAATAACTATATACAAGTATTGCAGACAATCCGCACTAGGGATGGGCGCAAAGCATCCACTACGGACTATGAGAAATAGATTTATCGGTAAGTAAAATATTATTTTCTCTAACGTCCTAAGTGGATGCTGGGACTCCGTAAGGACCATGGGGATTATACCAAAGCTCCCAAACGGGCGGGAGAGTGCGGATGACTCTGCAGCACCGAATGAGAGAACTCCAGGTCCTCCTCAGCCAGGGTATCAAATTTGTAGAATTTAGCAAACGTGTTTGCCCCTGACCAAGTAGCTGCTCGGCAAAGTTGTAAAGCCGAGACCCCTCGGGCAGCCGCCCAAGATGAGCCCACTTTCCTTGTGGAATGGGCTTTTACTGATTTTGGCTGTGGCAATCCTGCCACGGAATGTGCAAGCTGAATTGTACTACAAATCCAACGAGCAATCGTCTGCTTTGAAGCAGGAGCACCCAGCTTGTTGGGTGCATACAGGATAAACAGCGAGTCAGATTTTCTGACTCCAGCCGTCCTGGAAACATATATTTTCAAGGCCCTGACAACGTCAAGCAACTTAGAGTCCTCTAAGTCCCTAGTAGCCGCAGGTACCACAATAGGTTGGTTCATGTGAAATGCAGAAACCACCTTAGGTAAAAATTGAGGACGAGTCCTCAATTCCGCCCTGTCAGAATGAAAAATTAAGTAAGGGCTTTTACATGATAAAGCCGCCAATTCTGACACACGCCTGGCTGAAGCCAAGGCTAACAGCATCGACACCTTCCACGTGAGATATTTTAAGTCTATCGTGGAAAGTGGTTCAAACCAATGTGATTTTAGAAAACTCAACACAACATTGAGATCCCAAGGTGCCACTGGAGGCACAAAAGGAGGCTGTATGTGCAGCACCCCTTTCACAAATGTCTGAACTTCAGGTACTGAAGCCAGTTCTTTCTGGAAGAAAATCGACAAGGCCGAAATTTGAACCTTAATGGAACCTAATTTTAGGCCCATAGACAGTCCTGTTTGCAGGAAATGCAGTAAACGACCCAGTTGAAATTCCTCTGTAGGGGCCTTCTTGGCCTCACACCACGCAACATATTTTCGCCAAATACGGTGATAATGTTTTGCGGTTACTTCCTTCCTGGCTTTGACCAGGGTAGGGATGACTTCTTCTGGAATGCCCTTTTCCTTTAGGATCCGGCGTTCAACCGCCATGCCGTCAAACGCAGCCGCGGTAAGTCTTGGAACAGACAAGGCCCCTGCAGTAGCAGGTCCTTTCTTAGAGGTAGAGGCCACGGTTCGTCCGTGAGCATCTCTTGAAGTTCCGGGTACCAAGTCCTTCTTGGCCAATCCGGAACCACGAGTATAGTTCTTACTCCTCTCCTTCTTATGATTCTCAATACTTTTGGTATGAGAGGCAGAGGAGGGAACACATACACTGACTGGTACACCCACGGCGTTACCAGAGCGTCCACTGCTATTGCCTGAGGGTCCCTTGACCTGGCGCAATATTTGTCCAGTTTTTTGTTTAGACGTGACGCCATCATGTCCACCTTTGGTTTTTCCCAACGGTTTACAATCAGGTGGAAGACTTCCGGGTGAAGTCCCCACTCTCCCGGGTGAAGGTCGTGTCTGCTGAGGAAGTCTGCTTCCCAGTTGTCCACTCCCGGAATGAACACTGCTGACAGTGCTATCACATGATTTTCCGCCCAGCGAAGAATCCTCGCAGCTTCTGCCATTGCCCTCCTGCTTCTCGTGCCGCCCTGTCTGTTTACGTGGGCGACTGACGTGATGTTGTCCGATTGGATCAACACCGCCTGACCCTGAAGCAGAGGTTTTGCTTGACTTAAGGCATTGTAAATGGCCCTTAGTTCCAGAATGTTTATATGAAGAGACGTTTCCATGCTTGACCACAAGCCCTGGAAATTCCTTCCCTGTGTGACTGCTCCCCAGCCTCTCAGGCTGGCATCCGTGGTTACCAGGATCCAATCCTGAATGCCAAATCTGCGCCCCTCTAGTAGATGAGCACTCTGCAGCCACCACAGGAGAGACACCCTTGTCCTTGTCGACAGGGTTATCCGCTGATGCATCTGAAGATGCGATCCGGACCATTTGTCCAGTAGATCCCATTGAAACGTTCTTGCATGGAATCTTCCAAATGGAATCGCTTCGTAAGAAGCCACCATTTTCCCCAGGACCCTCGTGCACTGATGTACTGAGACCTGTCCTGGTTTTAGGAGGTTCCTGACTAGCTCGGATAACTCCCTGGCCTTCTCCTCCGGG
Organism: Pseudophryne corroboree; assembly: GCF_028390025.1. Classification (NCBI taxonomy): domain Eukaryota; kingdom Metazoa; phylum Chordata; class Amphibia; order Anura; family Myobatrachidae; genus Pseudophryne; species Pseudophryne corroboree. The sequence goes on from NW_026967608.1 coordinate 1,346,297, forward strand.
AGAAACACCTTCTTCTGGACTGTGTCCAGAATCATTCCTAGGAACAGTAGACGTGTCGTTGGAATCAGCTGCGATTTTGGAATATTTAGAATCCACCCGTGCTGACGTAGTACTACCTGAGATAGTGCCACTCCGACTTCTAACTGTTCCCTGGTTCTTGCCCTTATCAGGAGATCGTCCAAGTAAGGGATAATTAAGATGCCTTTTCTTCGTAGAAGAATCATCATTTCGGCCATTACCTTGGTAAAGACCCGAGGCGCCGTGGACAACCCAAACGGCAGCGTCTGAAACTGATAATGACAGTTTTGTACTACAAACCTGAGGTACCCTTGGTGAGAAGGGTATATTGGGACGTGGAGATAAGCATCCTTGATGTCCAGAGACACCATATAGTCCCCTTCTTCCAGGTTCGCTATCACTGCTCTGAGTGACTCCATCTTGAATTTGAACCTTTTTATGTAAGTGTTCAAAGATTTTAGATTTAAGATTGGTCTCACCGATCCGTCCGGCTTCGGTACCACAAACAGCGTGGAATAATACCCCTTTCCCTGTTGTAAGAGGGGTACCTTGATTATCACCTGCTGGGAATACAGCTTGTGAATGGCTTCCAGAACTGCCTCCCTGTCGGAGGGAGACTTTGGTAAAGCAGACTTCAGGAACCGATGAGGAGGAAACGCCTCGAATTCCAGTTTGTACCCCTGTGATACTACCTGTAGAATCCAGGGATCCACTTGCGAGTGAGCCCACTGCGCGTTGAAATTCTTGAGACGGGCCCCCACCATGTCTGAGTCTGCTTGTAAAGCCCCAGCGTCATGCTGAAGACTTGGCAGAAGCAGGGGAGGGCTTCTGCTCCTGGGAAGCGGCTGCATGGTGCAGTCTTTTTCCTCTTCCTCTGCCCTTGGGCAGAAAAGAGTGGCCTTTTGCTCGCTTGTACTTATGGGAACGAAAGGACTGAGTTTGAAAAGACTGTCTTTTTCTGCTGATGTGAAGTAACCTGGGGTAAAAAGGTGGATTTTCCAGCCGTTGCCGTGGCCACCAGGTCCGATAGACCAGCCCCAAATAACTCCTCCCCCTTATACGGCAATACTTCCATGTGCCGTTTGGAATCTGCATCCCCTGACCACTGTCGCGTCCATAATGCTCTTCTGGCAGAGATGGACATTGCGCTTACTCTTGATGCCAGGGTACAAATATCCCTCTGCGCATCACGCATATATAGCAATGCATCCTTTAAATGCTCTATAGTTAACAAAATATTGTCCCTATCCAGGGTATCAATATTCTCCGTCAGGGAATCCGTCCATGCGACTCCAGCACTGCACATCCAGGCTGATGCGATTGCTGGTCGCAGTATAACACCAGTATGTGTGTATATACTTTTTAGGATATTTTCCAGCCTCCTATCAGCTGGTTCTTTGAGGGTGGCCGTATCAGGGGACGGCAACGCTACTTGTTTAGATAAACGTGTGAGCGCCTTATCTACCCTAGGGGGTGTTTCCCACCGCGCCCTAACCTCAGGCGGGAAAGGGTATAGTGCTAATAATTTATTAGAAATTAGCTGTTTTTTATCGGGGAAAACCCACGCTTTATCACACACCTCATTTATTTCATCTGACTCAGGAAAAACTATTGGCAGTTTTTTCACACCCCACATAATACCCGTCTTTGTGGTACTTGTAGTGTCAGAAAGGTTCAATGCCTCTTTCATTGCCGTGATCATGTAACGTGTGGCCCTACTGGACATTACGTTTGTCTCGTCACCGTCGACACTAGACTCAGTATCTGTGTCAGGGTCTGTGTCAACCCACTGAGGTAACGGCCGTTTTAAGGCCCCTAACGGTGTCTGAGACGCCTGAACAGGCACTAATTGATTTGCCGGCTTTCTCATGTCGTCAACAGTTTTTTGCAAATTGCTGACATTATCACTTAATTGCTTAAACACAATCATCCAGTCAGGTGTCGACTCCCTAGGGGGTGACATCACTAACACAGGCAACTGCTCCGCCTCCACCTCATTTTCCTCCTCATACATGTCGACACACGCGTACCGACACACAGCACACACACCGGGAATGCTCTGATAGAGGACAGGACCCCACTTAGCCCTTTGGAGAGACAGAGGGAGAGTCTGCCAGCACACACCCAGCGCTATATATATATACAGGGATAACCTTATATAAGTGTTAAACCCTTATAGCTGCTGTTTTATTTGTTATCTGCTGCCAAAATGCCCCCCCTTCTCTTTTTTACCCTGATTCAGAAGCAGGACTGCAGGGGAGAGTCAGGGAGCCGTCCTTCCAGCGGAGCTGTGAGGGAAAATGGCGCCAGTGTGCTGAGGAGATAGGCTCCGCCCCTTCACGACGTCCTTATCTCCCGCTTTTTATGTGTAAAATGGCAGGGGATAAAATACATCCATATAGCCCAGGAGCTATATGTGATGTATTCCTTTAGCCACCTAAGGTATTTTTCTGTTATATTGCGTCTCAGGGCGCTCCCCCCCCAGCGCCCTGCACCCTCAGTGACCGGAGTGTGAAGTGTGCTGAGAGCAATGGCGCACAGCTGCGGTGCTGTGCGCTACCTTAGTCTGAAGACAGGAACGTCTTCTGCCGCCGATTTCACCGGACCTCTTCGTCTCTTCTGGCTCTGTAAGGGGGACGGCGGCGCGGCTCCGGTGACCCATCCAGGCTGTACCTGTGATCGTCCCTCTGGAGCTAATGTCCAGTAGCCTAAGAAGCCCAATCCACTCTGCACTCAGGTGAGTTCGCTTCTTCTCCCCTTAGTCCCACGAAGCAGTGAACCTGTTGCCAGCAGGTCTCACTGAAAATAAAAAAAACCTAAATAAACTTTTATTCTAATCAGCTCAGGAGAGCCACCTAGATTGCACCCTTCTCGGCCGGGCACAAAAATCTAACTGGCTTGGAGGAGGGTCATAGGGGGAGGAGCCAGTGCACACCACCTGATACTCAAGCTTTTATTTTGTGCCCTGTCTCCTGCGGAGCCGCTATTCCCCATGGTCCTTACGGAGTCCCAGCATCCACTTAGGACGTTAGAGAAACATCAGATAACCTGATGTAACATAACATAACCCTTTGTTAAGCAATAACTATATACAGTATTGCAGAAGAAGTCCGCACTTGGGACGGGCGCCCAGCATCCACTACGGACTACGAGAAATAATAAGAATTTACTTACCGATAATTCTATTTCTCATAGTCCGTAGTGGATGCTGGGACTCCGTCAGGACCATGGGGAATAGCGGGCTCCGCAGGAGACAGGGCACATCTAAATAAAGCTTTTAGGATCACATGGTGCGTACTGGCTCCTCCCCCTATGACCCTCCTCCAAGCCTCAGTTAGGTACTGTGCCCGGACGAGCGTACACAATAAGGAAGGATCTTGAATCCCGGGTAAGACTCATACCAGCCACACCAATCACACCGTACAACTTGTGATCTGAACCCAGTTAACAGTATGATAACAAAAAACGAAGTAGCCTCTGAAAAGATGGCTCACAACAATAGTAATAACCCGATCTTTGTAACAATAACTATGTACAAGTATTGCAGACAATCCGCACTTGGGAAGGGCGCCCAGCATCCACTACGGACTATGAGAAATAGAATTATCGGTAAGTAAATTCTTATTTTCTCTAACGTCCTAGTGGATGCTGGGACTCCGTCAGGACCATGGGGATTATACCAAAGCTCCCAAACGGGCGGGAGAGTGCGGATGACTCTGCAGCACCGAATGAGAGAACTCCAGGTCCTCCTTAGCCAGAGTATCAAATTTGTAAAATTTTACAAACGTGTTCTCCCCTGACCACGTAGCTGCTCGGCAAAGTTGTAATGCCGAGACCCCTCGGGCAGCCGCCCAAGATGAGCCCACTTTCCTTGTGGAGTGGGCCTTTACAGATTTAGGCTGTGGCAGGCCTGCCACAGAATGTGCAAGTTGGATTGTGCTACAGATCCAACGTGCAATCGTCTGTTTAGACGCAGGAGCACCCATCTTGTTGGGTGCATACAATATAAACAACGAGTCAGATTTTCTGACTCCAGCTGTCCTTGAAATATATATATTTTTAATGCTCTGACAACGTCCAGTAACTTGGAGTCCTCCAAGTCGCTAGTAGCCGCAGGCACCACAATAGGCTGGTTCAAGTGAAAAGCCGAAACCACCTTTGGGAGAAAATGAGGACGTGTCCGCAGTTCTGCCCTGTCCGAATGGAAAATCAGATATGGGCTTTTGTATGATAAAGCCGCCAACTCTGAAACTCTCCTGGCTGAAGCCAGGGCCAATAGCATGGTTACCTTCCATGTAAGGTATTTTAAATCTACCGATTTTAGAGGCTCAAACCAATGAGATTTGAGAAAATTCAAAACTACGTTCAAATCCCACGGTGCCACTGGAGGCACTATTGGGGGTTGTATATGTAGTACACCTTTGACAAAAGTTTGTACTTCAGGCACTGATGCCAATTCCTTCTGGAAGAAGATTGATAAGGCCGAAATTTGAACTTTAATGGACCCCAATTTTAGGCCCATAGACAATCCTGCTTGCAGGAAATGTATGAATCGACCCAATTGAAAATCTTCCGTTGGAGCCTTCTTGGCCTCACACCACGCAACATATTTCCGCCAAATGCGGTGATAATGTTGTACAGTCACTTCCTTTCCAGCCTTAATCAAGGTAGGAATAACTTCCTCTGGAATGCCCTTTTCTTTTAGAATCCGGCGTTCAACCGCCATGCCGTCAAACGCAGACGCGGTAAGTCTTGGAACATACAAGGTCCCTGCTGAAGCAGATCCCTTCTTAGAGGTAGAGGCCACGGATCCTCCGTGAGCATCTCTTGAAGTTCCGGATACCAAGTTCTTCTTGGCCAGTCCGGAGCCACCAGTATTGTTCTTACTCCTCTTTTCCGTATAATTCTCAGTACCTTTGGTATGAGAGGCAGAGGAGGGAACACATACACTGACTGGTACACCCACGGTGTTACCAGAGCGTCCACAGCTATTGCCTGAGGGTCTCTTGACCTGGCGCAATATCTGTCCAATTTTTTGTTGAGGCGAGACGCCATCATGTCCACCTTTGGTTTTTCCCAACGGTTCACAATCATGTGGAAGACTTCTGGATGAAGTCCCCACTCTCCCGGGTGAAGGTCGTGTCTGCTGAGGAAGTCTGCTTCCCAGTTGTCCACTCCCGGGATGAACACTGCTGACAGTGCTATGACATGATTCTCCGCCCAGCGCAGAATCCTTGCAGCTTCTGTCATTGCTCTTCTGCTTCTCGTGCCGCCTTGTCGGTTTACGTGGGCGACTGCCGTGATGTTGTCCGACTGGATCAACACCGGCTGACCCTGAAGCAGCGATTTTGCCAGGCTTAGAGCATTGTAGATCGCTCTTAGCTCCAGTATATTTATGTGAAGGGACGTCTCCAGGTTTGACCACACGCCCTGGAAGTTTCTTCCCTGTGTGACTGCTCCCCAGCCTCGTAGGCTGGCATCCGTAGTCACCAGGACCCAGTACTGTATGCCGAATCTGCGGCCCTCTAACAGATGGGCACTCTGCAACCACCACAGGAGAGACAACCTTGTTCTTGGTGACAGTGTTATCCGCTGATGCATGTGCAGATGCGATCCGGACCATTTGTCCAGCAGATCCCACTGAAATGTCCGTGCATGGAATCTGCCGAATGGAATCGCTTCGTAAGAAGCCACCATCTTTCCCAGGACTCTTGTGCATTGATGTACTGACACAGTTCCTGGTTTTAGGAGGTTCCTGACAAGTTCGGATAACTCCCTTGCTTTCTCCTCCGGGAGAAACACCTTTTTCTGAACCGTGTCCAGAATCATTCCCAGGAACAGCAGACGAGTTGTCGGGGTCAATTGAGATTTTGGAAGATTCAGAATCCACCCGTGTTGCTGAAGCACTACCTGGGTTAGTGCTACACCGACTTCCAGCTGTTCTCTGGACTTTGCCCTTATCAGGAGATCGTCCAAGTAAGGGATAATTAATACGCCTTTTCTTCGTAGAAGAACCATCATTTCGGTCATTACCTTGGTAAAGACCCGAGGGGCCGTGGACAAACCAAACGGCAGCGTTTGAAACTGATAATGACAGTCTTGTATCACGAACCTGAGATACCCTTGGTGTGAGGGGTAAATTGGGACATGCAGATAAGCATCTTTTATGTCCAGGGACACCATGAAGTCCCCTTCTTCCAGATTCGCTATCACTGCTCTGAGTGACTCCATCTTGAACTTGAATTTCTGTATGTACAGGTTCAAGGATTTCAGGTTTAGAATAGGTCTTACCGAACCGTCCGGCTTCGGTACCACAAATAGTGTGGAATAATACCCTTTTCCCTGTTGTAGGAGGGGTACCTTGACTATCACCTGCTGAGAATACAGCTTGTGAATGGCTTCCAAAACCGACGTCCTTTCTGAGGGAGACGTTGGTAAAGCAGACTTTAGGAACCGGCGAGGGGGAGACCTTTCGAACTCCAACATGTAACCCTGAGATATTATCTGCAGGATCCACGGGTCCACTTGTGAGCGAGCCCACTGATTGCTGAAAATCTTGAGTCGACCCCCCACCGCTCCTGAGTCCGCTTGTAAAGCCCCAGCGTCATGCTGATGGCTTTGTAGAACCCGGGGCGGGCTTCTGGTCCTGGGCAGGGGCTGCTTGCTGCCCTCTCTTACCCTTTCCTCTGCCTCGCGGCAGATAAGACTGTCCTTTTGGTCGCTTGTTTTTATAGGAGCGAAAGGACTGCGGCTGAAAAGACGGTGTCTTTTTCTGTTGGGAGGGGGTCTGAGGTAAAAAAGTGGATTTGCCGGCAGTTGCCGTGGCCACCAGGTCCGAAAGACCGACCCCAAATAATTCCTCTCCTTTATATGGCAATACTTCCATATGCCTTTTGGAATCCGCATCACCTGACCACTGTCGCGTCCATAAACTTCTTCTGGCAGATATGGACATCGCGCTTACTCTTGATGCTAGAGTACAAATATCCCTCTGAGCATCTCGCATATAAAGAAAAGCATCCTTTAATTGCTCTAGAGTCAATAAAATACTGTCCCTTCCAGGGTATCAATATTTTCAGTCAGAGAATCCAACCACACTACCCCAGCACTGCACATCCAGGCTGAGGCTATTGCCGGTCGCAGTATAACACCAGTATGTGTGTATATACTCTTCAGTGTAGTTTCCAGCCTCCTATCTGCTGGATCCTTGAGGGCGGCCGTATCAGGAGACGGCAACGCCACTTGCTTTGATAAACGTGTGAGCGCCTTATCCACCCTAGGGGGTGTTTTCCAGCGCGCCCTAACCTCTGGTGGGAAAGGGTATAATGCCAATAACTTCTTTGAAATTAGCAGTTTTCTATCTGGGTTAACCCACGCTTCGTCACACACGTCATTCAATTCCTCTGATTCTGGAAAAGCTACAGGTAGTTTTTTCACCCCCCACATAATACCCCTTTTTGAGGTACCAGCAGTATCAGAGATCTGCAAAGCCTCCTTCATTGCCGTGATCATATAACGTGTGGCCCTATTGGAAAATACGTTTGTTTCTTCACCGTCGACACTAGATTCATCTGTGTCGGTACCCGTGTCGACTGACTGAGGTAAGGGACGTTTTACAGCCCCTGACGGTGTCTGAGACGCCTGAGCCGGTACTAACTGGTTTTCCGGCCGTCTCATTTCGTCAACTGACTTTTGTAATGTGCTAACATTATCACGTAATTCCATAACTAAAGCCATCCATTCCGGTGTCGACTCCCTAGGGGGTGACATCACCATTACCGGCAATTGCTCTGCCTCCACACCAACATCGTCCTCATACATGTCGACACACACGTACCGACACACAGCAGCCACACAGGGAATGCTCTAATCGAAGACAGGACCCTCTTAGCCCTTTGGGGAGACAGAGGGAGAGTTTGCCAGCACACACCAAAAACGCTATAAATGTATATAAACAACCCTAGCAGGTGTTGTTTTTGATATAAGCGCTTTTAATATATCAATATCGCCAAATTATGCCCCCCTTCTCTTTGTTACCCTGTTTCTGTAGTGCAGTGCAGGGGAGAGTCCTGGGAGCCTTCCTCACCAGCGGAGCTGAGCAAGAAAATGGCGCTGAGTGCTGAGGAGAATAAACTCCGCCCCTTTTTCGGCGGGCTTTTCTCCCGGGTTTTAAGAAAACTGGCCTGGGTTAAATACATACATATAGCCTTAATGGCTATATGTGATGTATTTATTTTGCCACTAAAGGTATTTAATATTGCTGCCCAGGGCGCCCCCAGCAGCGCCCTGCACCCTCCGTGACTGAATCAGTGAGACGTGTAGCAACAATGGCGCACAGCTGCAGTGCTGTGCGCTACCTTCATGAAGACTGAGGAGTCTTCTGCCGCCTGCTTTCCGGACCTCCGTCTTCAGCGTCTGTAAGGGGGATAGGCGGCGCGGCTCCGGGACGAACCCCAGGAGGACCTGTGTTCCGACTCCCTCTGGAGCTAAGTGTCCAGTAGCCTAAGACTCCAATCCATCCTGCACGCAGGTGAGTTGGAAATCTCTCCCCTAAGTCCCTCGATGCAGTGATCCTGTTGCCAGCAGGATTCACTGAGATTTAAACCTAAAAAAACTTTTTCTAAGCAGCTCTTTAGGAGAGCCACCTAGATTGCACCCTTCTCGGACGGGCACAAAAACCTAACTGAGGCTTGGAGGAGGGTCATAGGGGGAGGAGCCAGTACGCACCATGTGATCCTAAAAGCTTTATTTAGATGTGCCCTGTCTCCTGCGGAGCCCGCTAGTCCCCATGGTCCTGACGGAGTCCCAGCATCCACTAGGACGTTAGAGAAAGATTCTTATTTTCTCTAATGTTCTAAGTGGATGCTGGGGACTCCGTAAGGACCATGTGGATTATACCAAAGCACCCAAACGGGCAGGAGAGTGCGGATGACTCTGCAGCACCGAATGAGCAAACTCAAGGTCTTCCTCAGCTAGGGTATCAAACCTGTAGAACTTTGCAAATGTGTTTGATCCCGACCAAGTAGCTGCTCGGTAAAGTTGTAATGCCAAGACCCCTCGGGCAGCTGCCCAAGAAGAAGCCCACCTTACTTGTGGAATGGGCCTTTACTGATTTCGGAGGCGGCAATCCAGCCGCAGAATGAGCCTGCTGAATCGTGTTACAGATCCAGCGAGCAATAGTCTGCTTTGAAGCAGGAGCACCCAACTTATTGGATGCATACAGGATAAACAGCGACTCCATTTTCCTGACCTTGGCCGTTCTGGTCACATAAATCTTCAAAGCCCGCACTACATCTAGTAACTCGGAATCCTCCAAGTCCCCTGTAGCCACAGGCACCACAATAGGTTGGTTCATATGAAATGATGACACCACCTTAGACAGAAATTGTGGACGGGTCCGCAATTCTGCCCTGTCCATATGAAAAACCAGATAGGGGCTTTTATGTGACAAAGCCGCCAATTCCGACACATGCCTGGCTGAGGCCAGAGCCAGCAGCATAACCACCTTCCACGTGAGATATTTTAACTCCACAGTTTTTAGTGGTTCAAACCAGTGTGATTTTAGGAAGCCCAACACCACGTTAAGATCCCAAGGTGCCACTGGAGGCACAAACGGGGGCTGTATATGCAGCACTCCCTTCACAAAGGTCTGAACTTCAGGAAGAGCTGCCAGTTATTTTTGAAAGAAAATGGATAGGGCCGAAATCTGGACCTTAGTGGATCCCAATTTTAGGCCCAAAGACACTCCCGACTGTAGGAAATGAAGGAACCGGCCCAGCTGGAATTCCTCTGTAGGAGCCCTCCGGGCTTCACACCAAGCAACATATTTTCGCCATATACGGTGATAATGCTTAGACGTTACATCCTTCCGAGCCTTTATAAGCGTAGGAATAACCTCATCCGGAATCCCCTTTTCTGCTAGGATCCGGCGTTCAACCGCCATGCCGTCAAACGCAGCCGCGGTAAGTCTTGGAACAGACAGGGCCCCTGTTGTAACAGATCCTGTCTTAAGGGCAGAGACCATGGGTCCTCTGTGAGCATTTCTTGCAGATCCGGATACCAAACCCTTCTTGGCCAATCCGGAACAATGAGAATTGTTCTCACTCCTCTTCTTCTTATGATTCTCAGTACCTTGGGTATGAGAGGAAGAGGGGGAAACACATAAACCGACTGGAACACAAACAGTGTCACTAGTGCGTCCACAGCTATCGCCTGAGGGTCCCTTGACCTGGCGCAATACCGCTGTAACTTTTTGTTTAGACGGGACGCCATCATGTCCACTTGTGGCAGTTCCCACCGGTCTGTGACCTGTGTGAAGACTTCTGGATGAAGTACCCATTCTCCCGGGTGGAGGTCGTGTCTGCTGAGGAAGTCTGCTTCCCAGTTGTCCACTCCCGGGATAAACACTGCTGACAGTGCTCTTACATGATTCTCCTCCCAACGAAGAATCCTGGTGGCTTCTGTCATCGCCACCCTGCTCCTTGTGCCGCCTTGACGGTTTACATGAGCCACTGCGGTGATGTCTGATTGAATCAGCACCGATTTGTCTCGAAGCAGGTTTACTGCCTGACTTAGGGCGTTGTATATGGCCCTTATTTCTAGGATGTTTATGTGCAGACAAGTCTACTGACTTGACCACAGGCCTTGGAAATTTCTTCCCTGCGTGACTGCTCCCCACCCTCGGAGGCTCGCATCCGTGGACACAAGGACCCAGTCCTGAATGCCGAATCTTCGGCCCTCGAGAAGGTGAGCACTCTGCAGCCACCACAGCAGAGACACCCTTGCCCTGGGGGATATCATCTGTAGATGTGATCATCTGTAGATGTGATCCGGACCACTTGTTCAACAGATCCCATTGAAAGGTCCTCGCATGGAACCTGCCGAAGGGAATGGCCTCGTATGATGCCACCATCTTTCCCAGGACTCGCGTGCATTGATGCACTGACACCTGTCTTTGTTTTAATAAGTCTCTGACTAAGGTCATGAGCTCCTGAGCCTTCTCAGTCGGGAGATAAACCCTCTTCTGGTCTGTGTCCAGAATCATGCCCAGGAAGGGCAGACGAGTCGTAGGGATCAACTGCGACTTTGGGATATTCAGAACCCAGCCGTGTTGCTGTAACACCTCCTGAGAGCGTTCTACACTGATCAGCAACTGTTCCCTGGACCTCGCCTTTATAAGGAGATCGTCCAAGTACGGGATAATTGTGATTCCTTGCTTTCGCAGGATCACCATCATTTCTGCCATTACCTTGGTAAATATTCTCGGTGCCATGGAGAGACCAAACGGCAACGTCTGGAATTGGTAGTGACAATCCTGTACCACCAACCTGAGGTATTCCTGATGAGGTGGATAAAACGGGACATGCAGGTAAGCATCCTTTATGTCCAGCGACACCATAAAATCCCCTTCTTCCAGGCTCGCAGTGACTGCTCTCAGCGATTCCATCTTGAACTTGAACCTTTTCAGGTAAACGTTCAAGGATTTTAAGTTCAAAATGGGCCTGACCAAACCGTCCGGTTTCGGTACCACAAACATTGTGGAATAATACCCTCTCCCCCGTTGAAGGGGGGGGGGGAATCCACCACCACCTGCTGGAGATACAATTTGTGAATCGCAGTTACCACCAACTCCCTTTCTATGGGGGACGTTGGCAGAGCCGATTTGAGGAAGCGGCGAGGGGGTATCTCTTCAAATTCCAGCCTGTACCCCTGGGATACTATCTGTATAACCCAGGGATCCGCCTGTGAGCGAACCCACTGGTGGCTGAAATTTCGGAGACGCGCCCCCACCGACCCTGGCTCCACCTGTGGAGCCCCAGCGTCATGCGGTGGACTTAGTTGAAGCCGGGGAGGACTTCTGTTCCTGGGAACTAGCTGTGTTATGCAGCTTCCTTCCTCTACCCTTGCCTCTGGCAAGAAAGGACGCACCTCGGACTTTCTTACCCTTCTGTGAACGAAAGGACTGCATTTGATAATACGGTGCTTTCTTAGGTTGTGATGGAATAAATGGTAGAAAATTTGACTTTCCAGCCGTAGCTGTGGCCACTAGGTCCGACAGACCTTCCCCAAATAATTCCACACCCGTGTAAGGCAAAACCTCCATGTGCCGCTTAGAGTCGGCATCACCTGTCCATTGTCGAGTCAACAGGCCCCTTCTGGCTGAAATCGACATAGCATTTATCCTAGAGCTCAGCATGGCAATGTCCCTCTGAGCATCCCTCATATACAGGACAGTGTCTTTTATATGCCCCAGTGTCAGTAATATAGTATCCTTGTCCAGGGTTTCCATCTCTTCAGATAACATATCTGCCCATGCTGCTACAGCACTACACATCCATGCCGACGCAATGGCCGGTCTAAGCACGGTACCCGAATGTGTGTATATGGACCTTAGGATAGCTTCCTGCTTTCTATCTGCAGGATCTTTTAAGGCTGCCGTATCCTGTGACGGTAGGGCCACCTGTTTAGACAAGCGTGTCAACGCTTTGTCTACCCTCGGGGCGGATTCCCAGCGTAACCTGTCCGATGGCGGGAAGGGGTACGCCATTAGCATCCTTTTGGGGATCAGCAGTTTCTTATCTGGTGATTCCCACGATTTCTCACATAACTCATTTAATTCAAGAGACGGGGGAAAGGTCACCACTTGTCTCTTTTCCCCAAACATATTATCTCTCTTCTCAGGGACAGGGCTTTCCTCAGAGATGTGTAACACCTCCTTCATAGCTATAATCATATATCTTATAGCTTTGGCCATTTTAGGTTGTAATCTGGCCTCCTCATCATCGACGCTAGAGTCAGACTCCGTGTCGATATCTGTGTCAACAACCTGGGATAGTGGACGCTTTTGAGACCCTGACGGCCCCTGCGTAGCAAGATCAGACTGTCCCAAGGCTTCTGCTTTATCTAGCCTTTTATGCAAGGAATTAACATTCTCATTTAAAACCTTCCACATATCCATCGAATCCGGTGTCGGCACCGGCTGCGGCGACACCACACTCATTTCCTCCCGCTCCGCCTCCGCATAGCCTTCCTCGTCAAACATGTCGACACACGCGTACCGACACACCATACACACAGAGGAAGCTCTTTTGAAGACAATTCCCCCACCAGGCCCCTCGGAGAGACAGAGAGAGAGTTTGCCAGCACACACCCCAGCGCTATATGACCCAGGAAAAAACACAGTAACTCAGTGTTTACCCAGTAGCTGCTGTATTATCTGTTTTGCGCCTAAATTTATGTGCCCCCCCCTCTTTTTTCACCCCTCTACCGTGATTCTGCAGGGGAGAGTCTGGGGAGCTTCCTTCCAGCGGAGCTGTGAAGAGAAAATTACGCTGGTGAGTGCCGAGGAAGAAGCCCCGCCCCCTTCTTGGCGGCTTTCTGTCCCGCGATTTTGTGTGAAAAAAATGGCGGGGGCTCATGCAGACATACAGTGCCTACCTGTATGTCTGCTTACTTTTGCCAAAGGTACCTTATTGCTGCCCAGGGCGCCCCCCCCCTGCGCCCTGCACCCTACAGTGACCGGAGTGTGTGGTGTGCTGTGGGAGCAATGGCGCACAGCTGCAGTGCTGTGCGCTACCTTGTTTGAAGACTGAAGTCTTCTGCCGCCGATTTCTTCATCTACGCCGTGCTTCTTGCTTCTGGCTCTGCGACGGGGATGGCGGCGTGGCTCTGGGATCGGACCGCCAATGGTTAGTACCTGTGTTCGATCCCTCTGGAGCTAATGGTGTCCAGTAGCCTAAGAAGCGCAACATATCCCGCAGTTGGTAAGGTTTGCTTCTCTCCCCTCAGTCCCACGTAGCAGAAAGTCTGTTGCCAGCAGAAGCTCTCTGAAAATAAAAAACCTAACAAAATACTTTTCTTTCTCAGCAAGCTCTGGAGAGCTCACTAAGGTGCACCCTTCTCGTTCGGGCACAGATTCTAACTGAGGTCTGGAGGAGGGACATAGAGGGAGGAGCCAGTGCACACCAGTAGACCTAATTCTTTTCTAGAGTGCCCTATCTCCTGCGGAGCCCGTCTATTCCCCATGGTCCTTACGAAGTCCCCAGATCCACTTAGGACGTTAGAGAAAATGGATTTTAATACCTACCGGTAAATCCTTTTCTCATAGTCCGTAGAGGATGCTGGGAACTCCAAAAGGACCATGGGGTATAGACGGGATCCGCAGGAGACATGGGCACTTTAAGACTTCAAATGGGTGTGAACTGGCTCCTCCCTCCAGACCTCAGTTATAGGAACTGTGCCCAGGGAGACGGACATTTTGAGGAAACGGATTTTTGTTAACTAAGGGTGAGATACATACCAGCTCACACCACAACACAACATACAACATGGCTTTTAACCAAATACCAGTTAACGGAATGAACCAAAATCAGCAACAGGCTGATCACAACTGAAACACAACTTTTGTGTAACATAAGCAATAACTATAGCAAGAACTGCAGATAGTGGAGGTCATTCCGAGTTGTACGCTCGCAAGCTGCTTTTAGCAGCATTGCACACGCTAAGCCGCCGCCTACTGGGAGTGAATCTTAGCTTCTTAGAATTGCGAACGACGGATTCGCAATATTGCGATTAGCACACTTCTTAGCAGTTTGAGTAGCTCGAGACTTACTCTGCCATTGCGATCAGTTCAGTCAGTATCGTACCTGTTTGACGTCACAAATACGCCCAGCGTTCGCCCAGGCACTCCCCCGTTTCTCCAGCCACTCCCGCGTTTTTCAAAAATACGTCAGCGTTTTTTCACACACACCCATAAAACGCTCAGTTTCCGCCCAGTAACACCCACTTCCTGTCAATCACACTCCGATCATCAGAACGAAGAAAAATCCTCGTAATGCCGTGAGTAAAATACCTAACTGCATAGCAAAATTACTTGGCGCAGTCGCACTGCGGACATTGCGCATGCGCGTTAGCGACTGATCGCTCCGTTGTGGAAAAAAAACAACGAGCGATCAACTCGGAATGACCCCCAGAGTCCGCACTGGGACGGGCGCCCAGCATGCTCTATGGACTAAGAGAAAAGGATTTACCGGTAGGTATTAAAATCCTATTTTCTCCTATGTCCTAGAGGATGCTGGGGACTCCAAAAGGACCATGGGGATTATACCAAAGCTCCAGAACGGGCGGGAGAGTGCGGATGACTCTGCAGCACCGATTGAGCAAACACGAGGTCCTCATCAGCCAGGGTATCAAACTTGTAGAATTTTGCAAAAGTGTTTGAACCCGACCAAGTAGCTACTCGGCAAAGCTATAACGCCGAGACCCCTCGGGCAGCCGCCCAAGATGAGCCCACCTTTCTGGTATGATTTGGGATGGTCAGCGCGCTCTGGGGGGGATATAAGGGAAAAATGGGAATATAGGGTATTGCGGGATGGGAGTGGTACTTGGATAAGTGATTGTGTTGACTGTTTGCGTCTAATTGTAGGTTTTGCACCAATGATCAATCTGATATGGTTTCTATCTGAACTCTTTATTTGTAAATTAGATATGATTAGGTCAGCATCCTAATTTCAATATTGTGTTTGGTCCTTGTCCCACAGTTCCTTCACCACTGTCAGGTGTGTCCTGCAGACTACCCGTTGCAAGGTATACCTTCCTATTGGTATACCGATTGGACCCCAGCTCAGGTAAATGTCAGGTGTACCCTGTGGGTCACCTTTACCATAGGTGTGGTGGATGCCTATGTGCCCTCTGAACTGCGTCCTATTTGAATGTTTGGGGTATGACTAGTGCGGCGTCCCGCCTGTCAGTCCCCTCTCATGTGCGGCTCTGGGTTGTGTGGTCATAGGCTGTGTGTCTTACACTTACCGCCGGGGGCAGGTAACTACCTGCCGCCGGTGACCGCGTCTCTTCCTTCCACAACCTCAGGCCTGGTCCTCTGTGTCCGCGTCCTCCGTCTCCTTCAGTCTGCCGCGTCTTCCTTCTCCTTCAGTCCGCGCGCTTCTCCTGCAGCAGCCAGTCTCCTCCGTTCCCGGGTCCCGTTCTGCCACTTCCTGGTTCGCGCACCATTACCATTTACAGCTTCCCTTCTCCGGCTGGAGAAGGTGACACAGCGGCATTCACCACAGACAGCGCGCTCACGTGACATCGCACGTGACGCGCGAACCAGGAAGTGGCAGAACGGGACCCGGGAACGGAGGAGACCGGCTGCTGCAGGAGAAGCGCGCGGACTGAAGGAGAAGGAAGACGCAGCGGACTGAAGGAGACGGAGGACGCGGACACAGAGGACCAGGCCTGAGGTTGTGGAAGGAAGAGACGCGGTCACCGGCGGCAGGTAGTTACCTGCCCCCGGCGGTAAGTGTAAGACACACAGCCTATGACCACACAACCCAGAGCCGCACATGAGAGGGGACTGACAGGCGGGACGCCGCACTAGTCATACCCCAAACATTCAAATAGGACGCAGTTCAGAGGGCACATAGGCATCCACCACACCTATGGTAAAGGTGACCCACAGGGTACACCTGACATTTACCTGAGCTGGGGTCCAATCGGTATACCAATAGGAAGGTATACCTTGCAACGGGTAGTCTGCAGGACACACCTGACAGTGGTGAAGGAACTGTGGGACAAGGACCAAACACAATATTGAAATTAGGATGCTGACCTAATCATATCTAATTTACAAATAAAGAGTTCAGATAGAAACCATATCAGATTGATCATTGGTGCAAAACCTACAATCAGACGCAAACAGTCAACACAATCACTTATCCAAGTACCACTCCCATCCCGCAATACCCTATATTCCCATTTTTCCCTTATATCCCCCCCAGAGCGCGCTGACCATCCCAAATCATACAAGTCAATAGGAGGTGGGACGCCTCCAGGTCCAGCAGCACTCATAGCAGCTTTTTTCCTATTGTGAGCGCAGCCTCCATCCTAATTCACCTTTCTGGTAGAATGGCCCTTCACCGATTTCGGTAACGGCAATCCATCCATAGAATGCGCATGCTGAATCGTATTACATATCCAACGTGCAATAGTCTGTTTAGAAGCAGGAGCCCCAATCTTGTTGGGAGCATACAGGACAAACAGTGGCTCTGTTTTCCTAATACGAGCTATTCTGGCGACATAAATCTTTAAAGCTCTGACTACATCGAGAGAATTTGAATCAGCCAAAGCTTCAGTAGCCACAAGCACCACAATAGGTTGGTTCATGTGAAATGAAGAAACCACCTTTGGTAGAAATTGTTGACGAGTTCGTAATTCCGCTCTATCCACATGGCAGATCAAATAGGGACTCTTGTGAGACAAGGCCACTAATTCTTGCAGATGCCAAGGCCAATAGCATGACCACTTTCCAAGTGAGGAATTTTAACTCAACCTTCTGTAAAGGTTCAAACCAATGTGACATAAGGAACTGCAACACCACGTTAAGGTCCCATGGTGCCACCGGGGGCACAAATGGAGGTTGGATGTGCAGTACACCCTTCACGAAAGTCTGAACTTCCGGAAGGGAGGCCAATTCTTTTTGAAAGGAAATCGATAAGGCCGAAATATGGACTTTAATGGAGCCCAACTTTAGGCCCGCATCCACACTGGCCTGCAAAAAATGTAGAAAACGACCCAGCTAAAATTCTTCCGTAAGAGCCTTCTTGGCTTCACACCAAGACACATATTTTCTCCAAATACAGTGATAATGCTTCGTCGTTACCTCCTTTCTTGATTTAAGCAGTGTAGGGATGACTTCACCGGGAATACCCTTCCGGGCTAAGATCTGGCGTTCAACCGCCATGCCGTCAAACGCAACCGGCCCTTGCTGTAACAGATCCTCTCTTAGAGGAAGAGGCCAGGGATCTGCTATTAGCAGTTCCTGAAGATCCGGATACCAGGCCCTCCGTGGCCAATCTGGAACAAAGAGTATCGCCTGAACCCCTGTTCTTCTTATGAGGCTTATCACCTTTGGAATGAGTGGTAGTGGAGGAAACACATAGACCGACTGAAACACCCAGGGCGTCACCAGGGCGTCCACCGCACTGGCTTAAGGGTCCCTCGTCCTGGAACAATATCTCTGAAGTTTCTTGTTGAGGCGAGACGCCATCATGTCTATTTGAGGAATTCCCCAATGACTTGTCACTTCTGCAAAGACCTCTTGATGAAGACCCCACTCTCCAGATGGAGATCGTGTCTGCTGAGGAAATCTGCTTCCCAGTTGTCCATGCCTCGAATGAAGACCGCCGAGAGAGCGCCTGTATGTTTTTCCGCCCAGCGGAGAACTCTTGTGGCCTCCGCCATCGCTGCTCTGCTTCTTGTTCCGCCTTGGTGGTTTATGTACGCCACTGCTGTTATGTTGTCCAACAGGAGATGTTCCGCTTGTAGAAGGCCGTTGTAGATGGCTCTTAATTCCAGAATGTTTATGTGCAGACAAGCTTCCTGGCTTGACCATTTTCCATGGAAAATTTCCCTCTGTGTGACCGCTCCCCAGCCTCGGAGACTTGCATCCGTGGTCACCAGGATCCAATCCTGGATCCCGAACCTGCGTCCCCCTAGGAGGTGAGAACTTTGGAGCCACCACAGGAGAGAAACTCTGGTCCTGGAAGATAGGCTTGTTTTCCAGTGCATGTGCAGGTGAGACCCGGACCACTTGTCCAACAGGTTCCACTGAAACACCCTGGCATGGAACCTGCCAAACGGAATGGCCTCGTAGGCCGCCACCATCTTCCCCAGCACCTGAGTACATTGATGAATCGACACTCTTGCCGGTTTCAGAATCCCTTTGACCATGTTCTGGATTTCCAGAGCTTTTTCCACCGGGAGAAAAACTCTCTGCAGGTCCGTGTCCAGAATCATGCCCAAGAATGACAGCCGTGTTGTCAGAACCAACTGTGACTTTGGCAAATTCAGGAGCCAACCATGTTGTTGCAGCACTGTCAGGGAGAGCGCAACATTTCTTAGTAACTGCTCCTTTGATCTCGCCTTTATCAGGAGATCGTCCAAGTACGGGATAATTGTGACACCGTGCTTTCGCAGGAGCACCATCATTTCCGCCATTACTTTAGTGAAAATCCTCGGAGCCATGGAAAGCCCAAACGGCAACGTCTGAAATTGGTAATGACAATCCTGAACAGCAAACCTCAGGTAAGATTGATGTGGAGGATATATGTGGACATGTAGGTTAACATCGACTGACACCATAAAATCCCCCCTTCCAGACTGGATATCACTGCTTGGAGAGATTCCATTTTGAATTTGAATCCTTCAAATACAGATTGAGGGATTTTAAGTTCAGAATCGGTCTGACCGAGCCATCCGGCTTTGGGACCACGAACAGGCGTGAATAAAACCCTTCTCCCCGTTGTGACGGGGGTACCGCGACAATGACTTGTTGTTGACATAGCTTTTGTATTGCAGCGCACACTACTTCCCTTTCCAGAAGAGAAGCTGGCAAGACCGATTTGAAAAATCGGTGAGGGGGCACGTCTTGAAACTCCAGTTTGTACCCTTGGGTCACAATTTCCAGCACCCAAGGATCCATGCCTGAGTGAGCCCAGATCCGACTGAAGAGCTGAAGACGTGCCCCCACTGGTGTGGACTCCCGCAGCGAATCCCCAGCGTCATGCGGTGGACTTGGTAAAAGCCAGGGAGGACTTCTGCTCCTGGGGGCTTGCCACAGCCGGCAATCTTTTTCCCCTTCCCTTACCTCTAGCGGCAAGGAAGGAGGACCCTCGTCCTTTTTTGAATTTATTAGACCGAAAGGACTGCATCTGATACGGAGGCGTTTTCTTTTGCTGTGGAGGGACAAAAGGTAGAAAAGATGACTTACCCGCAGTAGCTGTAGATACCAGGTCCGCGAGGCCTTCACCAAACAAAACGCCACCTTTATAGGGCAGAGCCTACATAGCCTTTTTAGAGTCAGCATCACCATTCCATTGATGAGTCCACAACGCTCTCCTAGCTGAGATTGCCATGGCATTGGCCCTTGATCCCAAGAGGCCAATATCTCTCGCAGCCTCCTTTAAATAGACGGCTGCGTCCCTAATATGACCCAGCTTCAAATGCACGCTATCCCTATCCATGGTGTCTATTTCAGATGACAAGGTATCTGCCCACTTTTCAATAGCGCTACTCACCCATGCCGATGCCACGGCCGGCCTGAGCAGCATACACATAGTGACATAAATAGATTTCAAGGTAGTTTCCTGCTTACGATCCGCAGGATCCTTTAGGGCTGCAGTGTCAGGGGACGGTAGCACCACCTTCTTGGACAACCGTGCTAGAGCTTTGTCCACCGTGGGTGTTGACTCCCACCTTATCCTATCCTCAGAGGGAAAAGTATATGCCATAGAAATTCTCTTGGGAATCAGTAACTTTTTGTCAGGAGTTTCCCAAGCCCTTTCAAAAAGAGAGTGTTCAGTTCATGAGAGGGAGGAAACGTTACCTCAGGTTTCTTTCCCTTATACATACAGACCCTTGTCTCAGGGATATGTAATACGTCCCTTATTGCCACAATCATGTACTGAATGCTCTTAGCCAGTTTAGGATTCAATTTGACATCACTATAGTCGACACTGGAGTCCGAATCCGTGGCGGTATCTGTGTCTGCTATCTGGGTAAACGATCGTTTCTGTGACCCCGAGGGGGTCTGAGTTTGTGACAAAACATCTCCCATTGATTGTCTCCATGCTTGGTTCTGAGACTCAGATTTATCTAATCTTTTATGCAACAAAGCCACACATGCATTTAAGACACTCCAGATATCTACCCAATCAGCAGTCGGCGGTGCGGACAGATTTACTCCCACATTCTGTTCCGCCCCCACACCAGCTTCCTCCTGGGAAGAGCATTCAGCCTCAGACATGTCGACACACACGTACCGACACCCACTAACACACTGGGCTATAGGGGACAGACCCACAGTAAGGTCCTTCAGAGAGAAAGTATGCCAGCTGACGACCAGCGCCTCACCCGGTCTGAAGGAATATACAATGTCCCAGACCTAGCAGCGCTTTTATATATAAATATATACAACACCAAATTTGCTGTGCACCGCCCCTGTTTTTGCACCCTGTTACTTGTGACAGAAGTGAAGGGCCATGACCAGCGTCTCTGCAGCTTGCTGTGAAGAGAAAATGGCGCTGATTAGAGCTGGAGGACGAAGCCCCGCCCCCTAAATGGCGCGCTAGTGTCCCCCTTTTATTTATACTGGCGGGGGTCTGTATACAGTGCCTATGCACTGTATACTGCTGTGCCTGTCCTTAAAAGAGGTTTAATTGCTGCCCAGGGCGCCCCCCCTGCGCCCTGCACCCATGTAGTGCCGCTTGTGTGTGGGAGGAATGGCGTGCAGCGTGACCGCTGCGTGATACCTCCGAAGATCTGAAGTCTTCTGCCGCCTTCACTGAAGTCTTCTTTGCTTCTGTTACTCACCCGGCTTCTTTCTTCAGGCTCTGTGAGGGGGACGGCGGCGCGGCTCCACGATGCAGGGAGCCTGTTGCCAATAGCGCTCCCTGAAAATAATAAACCTAACAAAAGTCTTTTCTAGAGAAACTCTGTAAAGTTCCCCTAGTGTGTGTCCAGTCTCTCTGGGTACAGAATCTAACTGAGGCATAGAGGGAGGAGCCAGTTCACACCCATTTAAAGTCTTAAAGTGCCCATGTCTCCTGCGGATCCCGTCTATACCCCATGGTCCTTTTGGAGTCCTCAGCATCCTCTAGGACATATGAGAGAGAGAGAGAGAGATAAATACTTACCATCTCTCCTCGCTGGCAGTCAGGCTCCTCGTGGTGGCAGATCCCGGGCAGCTGCTGGGAAGAAGGAGGAGGAGGGAGGGGGACAGGAGCCGCTGCAGCGCTATGTAATTGGTAGTAGACCACTGCAGCAGTCCCCTCTCCTTCCGTATTGGCTGGCCGCCGCTGTGAATGCTGGGATGAGGGAAGCGCATCCCAGCATTCACAGCAGCGCCGGGCAGCCAATGCTGAAGGAGAGGGGACTGCTGCAGCGGCACTACTACCAATGGCACACACGTAGTTACGGCGCTGCTGTACATCCCTACATCCGTACACTGCCGCTCTCATACATCCGTACACTGCCGCTCTCATACATCCGTACACTGCATCTCTCATACATCCACACACTGACGTTCTCATACATCCGTACGCTGACTCTCTCATACATCCGCACGCTGACGCTCTCATGCATCCGCACGCTGACGCTCTCATGCATCCGCACGCTGACGCTCTCATGCATCCGCACGCTGACGCTCTCATGCATCCGTACACTGCATCTCTCATACATCCACACACTGACGTTCTCATACATCCGCACGCTGACTCTCTCATACATCCGCACGCTGACGCTCTCATACATCCGCACGCTGACGCTCTCATACATCCGCTCGCTGACTCTCTCATACATCCGCACGCTGACGCTCTCATACATCCGCACGCTGACGCTCTCATACATCCGCACGCTGACGCTCTCATACATCCGCACGCTGACGCTCTCATACATCCGCACGCTGACGCTCTTACATTCATACAGCCGCTCACTGACGCTCTCATACATCCGCATACTGACGCTCTCATACGTCCGCACTGACGCTCTCATACGTCCGCACTGACGCTCTCATACGTCCGCACTGACGCTCTCATACGTCCGCACTGACGCTCTCATACGTCCGCACACTGACGCACTCATACGTCCGCACACTGACGCACTCATACGTCCGCACACTGACGCACTCATACGTCCGCACACTGACGCACTCATACGTCCGCACACTGACGCACTCATACGTCCGCACACTGACGCACTCATACGTCCGCACACTGACGCTCTCATACGTCCGCACACTGACGCTCTCATACGTCCGCACACTGACGCTCTCATACGTCCGCACACTGACGCTCTCATACGTCCGCACACTGACGCTCTCATACGTCCGCACACTGACGCTCTCATACGTCCGCACACTGACGCTCTCATACGTCCGCACACTGACGCTCTCATACGTCCGCACACTGACGCTCTCATACGTCCGTACGTTGACGCTCTCATACGTCCGTACGTTGACGCTCTCATACGTCCGTACGTTGACGCTCTCATACATCCGTACGTTGACGCTCTCATACATCCGTACGTTGACGCTCTCATACATCCGTACGTTGACGCTCTCATACATCCGTACGTTGACGCTCTCATACATCCGCACGCTGACGCTCTCAAACAACCGCACGCTGATGCTCTTACATTCATACATCCGCACACTGACGCTCTCATACGTCCGCTCACTGACGCTCTCATACGTCCGCTCACTGACGCTCTCATACGTCCGCTCACTGACGCTCTCATACGTCCGCTCACTGACGCTCTCATACGTCCGCTCACTGACGCTCTCATACGTCCGCTCACTGACGCTCTCATACGTCCGCTCACTGACGCTCTCATACGTCCGCTCACTGACGCTCTCATACGTCCGCTCACTGACGCTCTCATGCGTCCGCACACTGACGCTCTCATACGTCCGCACACTGACGCTCTCATACATCCTTACCCTGACGCTCTCATACATCCTTACCTGACGCTCTCATACATCCGCACGTTGACGCTCTCATACATCCGCACGCTGACGCTCTCAAACAACCGCGCGCTGATGCTCTTACATTCATACATCCGCTCACTGACGCTCTCATACGTCCGCTCACTGACGCTCTCATACGTCCGCTCACTGACGCTCTCATACGTCCGCTCACTGACGCTCTCATACGTCCGCTCACTGACGCTCTCATACGTCCGCTCACTGACGCTCTCATACGTCCGCACACTGACGCTCTCATACGTCCGCACACTGACGCTCTCATACGTCCGCACACTGACGCTCTCATACGTCCGCACACTGACGCTCTCATACGTCCGCACACTGACGCTCTCATACGTCCGCACACTGACGCTCTCATACGTCCGCACACTGACGCTCTCATACGTCCGCACACTGACGCTCTCATACGTCCGCACACTGACGCTCTCATACGTCCGCACACTGACGCTCTCATACGTCCGCACACTGACGCTCTCATACGTCCGCACACTGACGCTCTCATACGTCCGCACACTGAGGCTTTCATACGTCCAAACACTGACGCTCTCATACGTCCAAACACTGACGCTCTCATACCGCCGCACACTGACGCTCTCATACCGCCGCACACTGACGCTCTCATACCGCCGCACACTGACGCTCTCATACCGCCACACACTGACGCTCTCATACTGCCACACACTGACACTCTCATACGTCCGCACACTGGTGCACTTATACATACGTACTCTGACGCAATCATACATCCGCATATACCTATACCCATATATGCACACAGCCGTACATTTATACACATACATACATACATACATACATACATATATATATATATATACACACACACACACAGCTGTACAAATATACAGTCACACACTTATACACACAGCCACACACTTATACCCATATATGCACACAGCCACACACCTATACACACAGCCACACACCTATACCCATATATACACACAGCCACACACATACACATATATACTCACAGCCACACACTTATACACATATATACTCACAGCCACACACTTATACACATATATACTCACAGCCACACACTTATACACATATATACTCACAACCACACACTTATACACATATATACTCACAGCCACACACTTATACACATATATACTCACAGCCACACACTTATACACATATATACTCACAGCCACACACTTATACACATATATACTCACACCCACACACTTATACATACATGTTCACTTATAGATGGTGCCTCCCTTACCTTAACACATCACAATTACATGGCAGCATATCACAATGTTCAGTATTGCAGCTCAGAGCCATTCCTCCCCTCAGTTTCCCACATTGCAGGAAGGCAGCAGTGACCCGTGTAGCCACGCCCCCTGATCGGACTCCTCTGTAGTTTCACATTCAGCTGTGCTGACACTGACAGTAGTATGCCGTGCTGCTCTGCCTGCCCAGATGGCCCAAGGATTTCCCCATGCCCTAGGGCCAGGACTCTGGAGCATATGACGGGCGCTGACAGTGGGCATGTGTCCTGTGCCTCCTGCCCGGCACTCGCACCATAGTAACCCACCCACACCCAAAATACTGTCATCAGCAGGGGGCAGTACAGGTGGCCGGTGCCCTCCCGACTCTTGGAGCACATTGGTGTCAGGTAGAGGAGGAGCATAGAGCGGGAGATAGGGTCACAGAGGATCCCCAGTAGCTGCTGGTAACCTCCGATTCTCATGCCCCCGCAGGTAGTGGAAGCCAGTCACTGCAGATCCAGCGGGTTACACAGATCAGGCTACCCGCAGGCGAACTGCAGTCTTTGCACCGGGCCCAGCGAGCGCATGAATCACTAGTGCACAGCGCTGCTGGGAGCCTGGCCCAGGAACACTCTGCCGAGGTTGTCACCACTGAGAGGCAGTCGTGATGGGGACAGGGGCGACTAGCTGCCCGCTCTGTCTTCCCGTCAGATGTCCTGTGCTGCTGCTACTGTGTGCCAGCTTCAGGTGCAGCAGCAACAGGGCGGCCGGCCAGGCAGCAATGTACACAGTCACATAGAGTAGAAGAGCACATTTGAATTTGCCGCCCCATCTGGCATTGCGGCACACACATGAATAAATTAAGTGACGTCATCTAAACTGCCTGGCCACGCTCACAGCATAATACGGATGTAATATATTTTTACTGACACGACACCATAACTAAAAAAAGACTCAGACAGCATCCACTCAGTCCCAAAACACCCCCCAATCATTTTGTATAATACATATAGATCTAATTATTTTTATAATCACAAAATAAATTGGCTATGTGAGGAGTGATCAGCCATATTGCTCCACTCAAGTGAAGCTACTCTCTGTACACCCCCTGCTGGCGGCCACTGCGCAGGCGCAACAAATTGAAAAGCCCTATCTTTAAAATGGGGCATATTTTACTTAATTATAAAAAAACTATAACTTTCTCAAAAACCACAACCCCAAAAGGCACTACACTGGGACATACTCGGTCTAATAAAACAAACCCCAAGTCTTTCTTTGTCCTCTACCCTGAGTTATGCCTTCCCAAAAATCTCCTCATTCACTCTATAGGAAAACGTTGTCAAAAAGCCATACAGGAAGTTGCAGAAAAAAACTGACAGTTGAAACTTTAGGTTACTACCAATTCCTCAGTTTTTATTATTTTGCCCTGAAATTTGGCATGCAGCACCGGGTGACGATTCTACGCGTCCATGCCAAATTTCAGCTCGGTACGTCTAATCACGTTTGAGGTGTAGCCCCTCAAACACCATGCCCCCATCTCTGAAGTTCCCTATGGGAGAATTCCGTTTGTTCGATTCAGCCTTAATATAAGGGCACGACCGTGCCCTTATAATATATATATATATATATATATATATATACACACACACACACACACATATATATATACATATACTTTACAATAAACTATTAGACCGGTCAAATAAAATCACTAACAATATATTTGCATAGCTATAGGAGGTGGATCTTAGATAAACTCTGTGCACAGAGAAATTTTCAAAAATAAAAATCAGTCCATATATTGGATTAAAAAAATAAGAATTTACTTACCGATAATTCTATTTCTCGTAGTCCGTAGTGGATGCTGGGGACTCCGTCAGGACCATGGGGAATAGCGGCTCCGCAGGAGACAGGGCACAAAAGTAAAAGCTTTAGGATCAGGTGGTGTGCACTGGCTCCTCCCCCTATGACCCTCCTCCAAGCCTCAGTTAGGATACTGTGCCCGGACGAGCGTACACAATAAGGAAGGATCTTAAATCCCGGGTAAGACTCATACCAGCCACACCAATCACACTGTACAACCTGTGATCTGAACCCAGGTAACAGCATGATAACAGCGGAGCCTCTGACAAGATGGCTCACAACAATAATAACCTGATTTTTGTAACAATAACTATGTACAAGTATTGCAGACAATCCGCACTTGGGATGGGCGCCCAGCATCCACTACGGACTACGAGAAGTAGAATTATCGGTAAGTAAATTCTTATTTTCTCTGACGTCCTAAGTGGATGCTGGGGACTCCGTCAGGACCATGGGGATTATACCAAAGCTCCCAAACGGGCGGGAGAGTGCGGATGACTCTGCAGCACCGAATGAGAGAACTCCAGGTCCTCCTCAGTCAGGGTGTGCCCCTGACCAAGTATGAGCTCGGCAAAGTTGTAAAGCCGAGACCCCTCGGGCAGCCGCCCAAGATGAGCCCACCTTTCTTGTGGAATGGGCATTTACATATTTTGGCTGTGGCAGGCCTGCCACAGAATGTGCAAGCTGAATTGTACTACACATCCAACTAGCAATCGACTGCTTAGAAGCAAGAGCACCCAGTTTGTTGGGTGCATACAGGATAACAGCAAGTCAGTCTTCCTGACTCCAGCCGTCCTGGAAACTATATTTTCAGGGCCCTGACAACATCTAGCAACTTGGAGTCCTCCAAGTCCCTAGTAGCCGCAGGTACCACAATAAGCTGGTTCGGGTGAAACACTGACACCACCTTAGGGAGAAACTGGGGATGAGTCCGCAGCTCTGCCCTGTCCGAATGGACAATCAGATATGGGCTTTTTGAGACAAACGCCGCCAATTCTGACACTCGCCTGGCCGAGGCCAGGGCCAACAGCATGGTCACTTTCCCTGTGAGATATTTCAAATCCACAGATTTGAGCGGTTTAAACCAATGTGATTTTAGGAATCCCAGAACTACGTTGAGATCCCACAGTGCCACTGGAGGCACAAAAGGGGGTTGTATATGCAGTACTCCCTTGACAAACTTCTGGACTTCAGGAACTGAAGCCAATTCTTTCTGGAAGAAAATCGACAGGGCCGAAATTTTAACCTTAATGGACCCCAATTTGAGGCCCATAGACACTCCTGTTTGCATGAAATGCAGGAAACGACCGAGTTGAAATTTCTTCATGGGGCCTTCCTGGCCTCACACCACGCAACATATTTTCGCCACATGTGGTGATAATGTTGTGCGGTCACCTCCTTCCTGGCTTTGACCAGGGTAGGAATGACCTCTTCCGGAATGCCTTTTTTCCCTTAGGATCCGGCGTTCAACCGCCATGCCGTCAAACGCAGCCGCGGTAAGTCTTGGAACAGACATGGTACTTGCTGAAGCAAGTCCCTTCTTAGCGGCAGAGGCCATGAGTCCTCTGTGAGCATCTCTTTAAGTTCCGGGTACCAAGTCCTTCTTGGCCAATCCGGAGCCACGAGTATAGTTCTTACTCCTCTACGTCTTATAATTCTCAATACCTTGGGTATGAGAAGCAGAGGAGGGAAGACATACATCGACTGGTACACCCACGGTGTTACCAGAACGTCCACAGCTATTGCCTGAGGGTCTTTTGACCTGGCGCAATACTTGTCCAGTTTTTTGTTCAGGCGGGACGCCATCATGTCCACCTTTGGTCTTTTCCAACGGTTCACAATCATGGGGAAGACTTCCCGATGAAGTCCCCACTCTCCCGGGTGGAGGTTGTGCCTGCTGAGGAAGTCTGCTTCCCAGTTGTCCACTCCCGGAATGAACACTGCTGACAGTGCTATCACATGATTTTCCGCCCAGCGAAAAATCCTTGCAGTTTCTGCCATTGCCCTCCTGCTTCTTGTGCCGCCCTGTCTGTTTACGTGGGTGACTGCCGTGATGTTGTCCCACTGGATCAATACCGGCTGACCTTGAAGCAGAGGTCTTGCTAAGCTTAGAGCATTGTAAATTGCCCTTAGCTCCAGTATATTTATGTGGAGAAAAATCTCCAGACTTGATCACACTCCCTGGAAATTTTTTCCCTGTGTGACTGCTCCCCAGCCTCTCAGGCTGGCATCCGTGGTCACCAGCATCCAATCCTGAATGCCGAATCTGCGGCCCTCTAGAAGATGAGCACTCTGTAACCACCACAGGAGAGACACCCTTGTCCTTGGAGATAGGGTTATCCGCTGATGCATCTGAAAATGCGATCCGGACCATTTGTCCAGCAGATCCCACTGAAAAGTTCTTGCGTGGAATCTGCCGAATGGAATCGCTTCGTAATAAGCCACCATTTTTCCCAGGACTCTTGTGCAATGATGCACTGACACTTTTCCTTGTTTTAGGAGGTTCCTGACTAGCTCGGATAACTCCCTGGCTTTCTCCTCCGGGAGAAACACCTTTTTCTGGACTGTGTCCAGAACCATCCCTAGGAACAGCAGACGTGTCGTCGGAAACGGCTGCGATTTTGGATATTTAGAATCCACCCGTGCTGTCGTAGAACTACTTGAGATAGTGCTACTCCGACTTCCAACTGTTCTCTGGACCTTGCCCTTATCAGGAGATCGTCCAAGTAAGGGATAATTAAGACGCCTTTTCATTGAAGAAGAATCATCATTTCGGCCATTACTTTGGTAAAGACCCGAGGTGCCGTGGACAATCCAAACGGCAGCATCTGAAACTGATAGTGACAGTTCCGTACCACGAACCTGAGGTACCCTTGGTGAAAAGGGCAATTTGGGACATGGAGGTAAGCATCCTTGATGTCCAGGGACACCATATAGTCCCCTTCTTCCTGGTTCGCTATCACTGCTCTGAGTGACTCCATCTTGATTTGAACCTTTGTATGTAAGTGTTCAAAGATTTCCCATTTAGAATAGGTCTCACCGAGCCGTCTGGCTTCAGTACCACAATATAGTGTGGAATAATACCCCTTTCCTTGTTGTAGGAGGGGTACTTTGATTATCACCTGCTGGGAATACAGCTTGTGACTTGTTTCCAATACTGCCTCCCTGTCGGAGGAAGACGTTGGTAAAGCAGACATCAGGAGCCTGCGAGGGGGAGACGTCTCGAATTTCCAGTCTGTACCCCTGGGATACTACTTGTAGGATCCAGGGGTCCACTTGCGAGTGAGCCCACTACGCGCTGAAACTCTTGAGACGACCCCCCACCGCACTTGAGTCCGCTTGTACGGCCCTAGCGTCATGCTGAGGACTTGGCAGAAGCTGTGGAGGGCTTCTGTTCCTGGGAATGGGCTGCCTGCTGCAGTCTTCTTCCCTTTCCTCTATCCCTGGGCAGATATGACTGGCCTTTTGCCTGCTTGCCCTTATGGGGACGAAAGGACTGAGGCTGAAAAGACGGTGTCTTTCTGCTGAGATGTGATTTGGGGTAAAAAAGGTGGATTTTCCAGCTGTTGCCGAGGCCACCAGGTCCGATGGACCGACCCCAAATAACTCCTTCCCTTTATACGGCAATACTTCCATGTGCCGTTTGGAATCTGCATCACCTGACCACTGTCGTGTCCATAAACATCTTCTGGCAGATATGGACATCGCACTTACTCTTGATGCCAGAGTGCAAATATCCCTCTGTGCATCTCGCATATATAGAAATGCATCCTTTAAATGCTCTATAGTCAATAAAATACTGTCCCTGTCAAGGGTATCAATATTTTCAGTCAGGGAATCCGACCAAGCCACCCCAGCGCTGCACATCCAGGCTGAGGCGATCGCTGGTCGCAGTATAACACCAGTATGTGTGTATATACCTTTTTAGGATATTTTCCAGCCTCTCAGCTGGCTCCTTGAGGGCGGCCCTATCTGGAGACGGTACCGCCACTTGTTTTGATAAGCGTGTGAGCGCCTTATCCACCCTAAAGGGTGTTTTCCAACGCGCCCTAACTTCTGGCGGGAAAGGGTATACCGCCAATAATTTTCTATCGGGGGAAACCCACGCATCATCACACACTTCATTTAATTTATCTGATTCAGGAAAAACTACAAGTAGTTTTTTCACACCCCACATAATACCCTTCTTGTGGTACTTGTAGTATCAGAATTATGTAACACCTCCTTCATTGCCCTTAACATGTAACGTGTGGCCCTAAAGGAAAATACGTTTGTTTCTTCACCGTCGACACTGGAGTCAGTGTCCGTGTCTGTGTCGACCGACTGAGGTAAATGAGCGTTTTACAGCCCCTGACGGTGTTTGAGACGTCTGGACAGGTACTAATTTGTTTGCCGGCCGTCTCATGTTGTCAACCGACCTTGCAGCGTGTTGACATTATCACGTAATTCCTTAAATAAGCCATCCATTCCGGTGTCGACTCCCTAGAGAGTGACATCACCATTTCAGGCAATTGCTCCGCCTCCTCACCAACATCGTCCTCATACATGTCGACACACACGTACCGACACACAGCACACACACAGGGAATGCTCTGATAGAGGACAGGACCCCACTAGCCCTTTGGGGAGACAGAGGGAGAGTTTGCCAGCACACACCAAAAACGCTATAATTATACAGGGACAACCTTTATATAAGTGTTTTTCCCTTATAGCATTTTAATATATATATACATATCGCCAAATAAGTGCCCCCCCTCTCTGTTTTAACCCTGTTTCTGTAGTGCAGTGCAGGGGAGAGCCTGGGAGCCTTCCCACCAGCATTTCTGTGAGGGAAAATGGCGCTGTGTGCTGAGGAGAATAGGCCCCGCCCCCTTTTCGGCGGGCTTCTTCTCCCGTTTTTCTGAGACCTGGCAGGGGTTAAATACATCCATATAGCCCCCAGGGGCTATATGTGATGTATTTTTAGCCAGAATAAGGTACTATCATTGCTGCCCAGGGCGCCCCCCCCCAGCGCCCTGCACCCTCAGTGACCGCTGCTATGAAGTGTGCTGACAACAATGGCGCACAGCTGCAGTGCTGTGCGCTACCTTATGAAGACTGAAGAGTCTTCTGCCGCCGTTTCTGGACCTTCACTTTTCGGCATCTGCAAGGGGGGTCGGCGGCGCGGCTCCGGGACGAACCCCAGGGTGAGACCTGTGTTCCGACTCCCTCTGGAGCTAATGGTGTCCAGTAGCCTAAGAAGCCAATCCATCCTGCACGCAGGTGAGTTCACTTCTCTCCCCTAAGTCCCTCGTAGCAGTGAGCCTGTTGCCAGCAGGACTCACTGAAAATAAAAAACCTAACAAACTTTTACTCTAAGCAGCTCTTTAGGAGAGCCACCTAGATTGCACCCTTCTCGGCCGGGCACAAAAATCTAACTGAGGCTTAGAGGAGGGTCATAGGGGGAGGAGCCAGTGCACACCACCTGATCCTAAAGCTTTTACTTTTGTGCCCTGTCTCCTGCGGAGCCGCTATTCCCCATGGTCCTGACGGAGTCCCCAGCATCCACTTAGGACGTCAGAGAAATCAATTTACCAGCTGTAATTCGCACCCATGTAGTAGATAACATATTTATAAGTTGTTATATATTGGAATTCCTCAATATGCTGCCACTTGGCAAAGGAGATGATATTGTGCAAAATAACCGCTCCACACTGGAGCCTTACGTGTAGCTTGCACCAGTTGTTATAACACGGGAGAGTCATTGGACCCTTATACCAGCCTTATTTGCACCCCCAAAATATACCATCATCTAGCGGTAATATCCGTGGACTAAACGGAGATCGGGAGAACACAACCGTGACTGTGGTCGGGTAATTATTCAGCACAGCAGGCGCCAGTGAAGCGCCGTTCCTGCAGCCCGAGACCGTCTCTTCTGTCATTGGACTCTCCCGTGTTATAACAACTGGTGCAAGCTACACGTAAGGCTCCAGTGTGGAGCGGTTATTTTGCACAATATCATCTCCTTTGCCAAGTGGCAGCATATTGAGGAATTCCAATATATAACAACTTATAAATATGTTATCTACTACATGGGTGAGAATTACAGCTGGTAAATTGATTTTTTAATCCAATATATGGACTGATTTTTATTTTTGAAAATTTCTCTGTGCACAGAGTTTATCTAAGATCCACCTCCTATAGCTATGCAAATATATTGTTAGTGATTTTATTTGACCGGTCTAATAGTTTATTGTAAAGTATATATATATATATATATATATATATATATATATACATACATACACACATACACTTTACAATAAACTATTAGACCGGTATTTATATATTTTTTATTACATATAAATATATATATACCGGTCTAATAGTTTATTGTAAAGTATATATATATATATATATATATATATATATATATTTTACAATAAACTATTAGACCGGTATATATATTTTAATATGTAATAAAAAATATAGAATATATGAAATTATTTATTTGTTTTTATTGAACTTTGAGCCATATCATACTATTTATAGCGCAAGAGGAGATTAGTTCAGTGTTCCAGTGTTACCGGAGACTTTAAAGTGCCGGTTCTTTTTTACTTGATTTACCCCAAGTCAAGCTCTCTCCTGCAGCTTAAGTATACATTAATTGCAGTATTATTTGTACATAATTTTTAATACCAGTAATTTGATCACCAGAATATGGTGATGATGTATTAGCGCCTGGTTATATTCTTTTGTATTGTTTTACTTAATCAGTTCACCAGGCTTAATAGATCTGCCCCAATGTTTCAAAATGGAATGCATCAAGAGAACGGTGTTGGTATTGTAAAAATACACACAGCTCCTGGTATTTCCTGGTGGTCTCCCATCCAAGTACTAAAACCAGGACCAACACTGCTCAGCTTCCATGATCAGGAGAGATTGGGCAAATCCAGTGTGCTGTGGCTGTAGATGAGCTCGTGGTTTCTGTTAGAGCTCTTCTACTTCTAACTTCTGGTACATAAAAGAATATGTGTAAAAATTAAATGTACAGTACCAAGAAAAGGGTGTTGGTAGTTTAAAAACACCTAAATAATCTGATAATACATGGATGGGAGACTGCTTGGTAGTAACAAAGTCCAATACTGCTTTGCTTCAAAGATCAAATGAGATTGGGCATATCCAGTGTGGTGTGGCTTTAGATAAGCTTTGTGGTTTCTGTTAGAGCTCTTCTACTTCTAACTACTGGTACATTAATGAATATGTATAAGGTTGTAGTTTATCCAATATCCCTTTACTACCCTTACCTTCCCCCCCCCCTCCCCTCCCCTCCTTATAGCTTCCTTTGTTCTCTCCTCCTCGTGTGTGCGTTATTTGTTTTCTCATACATCCTAGAGGATGCTGGGATCACATTAAGAACCATGGGGTATAGACGGGATCCGCAGGAGACATGGGCACTTTAAGACTTTCAAAGGGTGTGAACTGTCTCCTCCCTCTATGCCCCTCCTCAGGGCCGAAACTAGGACTAACGGCACCCGGGGCAAGACAGAAACTTTGCGCCCCCCCCCCCAAAATAAATAAATATATATATATATATATATATATATATATATATATAATATATGTATGTGGCTGTGTACATATATACACGCGTGTGTGTGTATATATATATATATATATATATATATCTATCATGTGTGTATTACTGGTGTCTGCTGGTCTGAGGGATATCTGTGTTGAATTTGTTTGTTTCTTATTTTTTTATTTTTATTTTTCTATTTTATTATATATATATATATATATATATATATATATATATATATATCTGTATATATCTGTATATCTGTAGCTGTCACAGTGGTGAAAATGAGCAGTAGTTTGAATGAGCTGCAGGGGTTAACACCAGTCACAGTGAATATGTGTGTGTGTTTTACCTCCGTCTCTCGCTGTCCTGCTTCCATCCATCACTGTGCTGTCGGGCTGAATGCAATGCTGTGTGGGGCCAGAAAAAGGTCAGTAGCTGACCACATTCGTAGCTCGTGCGGGCGGGCAGTATACTTTTTTGGGCTTGCCGCCGCTGCTTAGGAAGGGAAACTAGACGTTACCCTGACTCCCTAGATCCAGCAGCCGTGGCCAGCTTTCTGCAATGCCTCATGGGATTTGTAGTCTCTATGCTACTGCATAAAGTCTAAGCAGTAGCACACGTGACTACAAATCCCATTTTTCTTCAATAGATTCTCTGCTGTGTCAGACCCAGCTGATCCCAGCGCCCTATCAAATCCCGCGCCCGGGTCATATGCCCCCCCCTAGCCCATCCCTAGTTTCGGCTCTGCCCTCCTCCAGACTCCAGTTTTAGAATTGTGCCCAGTGAGACTGGATGCACTACAGGGGAGCTCTACTGAGTTTCTCTGAAAAGACTTATGTTAGTTTTTCTTATTTTCAGGGAGGCTGCTGGCAACAGTCTCCCTGCTTCGTGGAACTTAGGGGAGAGAAGTATGACCAACTTCTAGTAAGTTCAATGGCTCTGCTTCTGGCTGACAGGACACCATTAGCTCCTGAGGGTGCTGATCGCTAGGTACGCCTAGATGCCCACTCCCGTAGCCTGCCATCACCCCCTTACAGAGCCAGAAGTCAGAAGACAGGCGAGTAGCAGAAGAACAGAAGACTTCTTCTCCAGTGACGGCATTCTGAGGTACCACGCAGCGAGCGGAATGCTGTGCGCCATGCTCCCACACAAACACAGGCACTGCAGGGTGCAGGGCGTGTGGGTGGGGAAGGGGGGCACCCTGGGCAGCATAAATTCCTCACAAAAGGCTGGCAAAAGTGGACATTAGTGCCTGGGCACTGTACTTACCCCGCCAGCGTAATTAATTATTTGTTTCTGAGCGGGACAGAAGCGTGCCATTACAGCGGCGGGGCTTCTTCCTCACCTCACCAGCACATCTATAGAGCGTAACAAGTCTATCACTATAGAGTTTATTATTTCCCAGACTGTGTACTTTTGGCGCTGGATTGTGAGCTGAAAAATCCTCTCTGTCCCTCTGACAGATTTACTGTAGGTCTATCCCCCATAAGCCGATGTGTCTGTGGGTACTTGGTACATGTGTGTCAACATGTCGGTGGCTGAATGTTTTTCCCAAGAGGAAACTATATTAGGAATGCAGACATATGATGGTGGCCCTGTTGGCACCACCAATAACTGACTGGGTGAAAGTTTCAGTAATATCAGAGTGAGGTTGGATAAATCTGTGTCCCAGACACAGACGTAGAGAAAAGATGTGATGTTCATGGCTATGCTTCTTTTCACTCAGGCCCGCAAAAATGTTACTACACATCGATACTGACTCGGATACTGATTCCTATGTCGGCCATAATATTTCCTGATTAGATCCAATATTGTCAAGGAGCATTCAGTACATGATTGTGGATATTAAGGACATATTAACATCACTGACCCTGCTGTTCCTGACAAAGGGGTATATATGTATGTATATATAGATATATAATGAAAGCTGATGTAACGTTCCTCCATCTCTGTTTGAGAAAGTCTGGGCCAGCTCGACAAGATGGTTTCAAATCCCCAAAAGGTTTCCGGTTATTTATTAATTTCCTGCTGCGGACAGAATAAAGTGGGAGTCACCCCCTCTTCTGCACGGGGCCCTGTCACAAATCCAGCGGATCGTATGCAGGAAGCTACATTATTTCTAGTTATGTAACCACGGGTACATTACTTAGACCTGCCATTACATGCGCATGGGTGAGTAGTAGTATTCAAGAATTGGTCGAATACCTCGTCATCCGATATAGATATCTTGGAGAGATGGGATACTCCTTACGTTGGATCATATCAAGGACACTGCAGCATACTTACGACTGCAAGGGATATAGGACTCTTGAGTTCACGGGCCAATTTCATGGCAGTCTCGGATAGGAGGGCATTGTGGATTCACCAAGGGAATGCTGATGCTGACTCCAAGAAGAAAGGGAGTCTCTTCCCTATGAAGGTGAAGCCTTGTTTGGTGACGGCCTAGTTAATTTGATCTCGGCAGCTCCCGCAGGTAAGTCAACCTTCTTGCCCTATGTTCCCTCTCAACGGATGAAGACGCATCATTGTCTAACGCAGTCATTTTGGCCCAATAGATATGCAAGAAGTTAAGATTCCCCTTTCTTTGCAGGTAGAGGAAGGAAAAGAGGGAAGAGGTCTGTAGCCTCTTCAAGATCGCAGGAGCAGAGATCGTCCTCTGCTTCTGCCAAATCCACTGCATGACGCTAGGGCTTTCTTGCAGGAGCCCGCACCAGTGGGGGCACGTCTAAAACACTTCAGTCAGTTCTGGATTAATTTAGACCTGGACTCGTGGGTTTTACAAATAGTGTCACAAGGGTACAAACTGGGGTTTCAAGACGTTCCCCCTCACCGATTGTTCAAATCGGCCTTAGTCAGCAGGGAGAAGGTTTTTATTCAAGCCTCTTCGTGGTCCCGATGCCGGACGGCTCAGACAGACCAATCTTAAATCTGAAATCCCTCAATTTCTACCTAAAGAAATTCAATTTCAAGATGGAATCTCTCAGGGTAGGGATCTCCAGTCCAGAGGAAGGAGATTTCATGGTTTTGGTAGACATAAGGATGCCTAATTACATGTTCCCGTTTAGCCACTGCATAAAGCTACCTGAGGTTTGCAATTCAGGATTGTCATTACCAATTTCAGACGTTGCCGTTTGGTCTGTCCACGGCTCCGAGGATTTTCACCAGGGTGATGGCGGAAATGATGGTTCTCCTTCGCAAGCAAGGAGTCACAATTATCCCGTACTTGGATGATCTCCTGATAAAGGCGAGATCCAGGGACCAGTTGGTGCAAAACATCTACTCTCCCTGACAGTTCTTCAACAACATGGTTGGCTCCTAAACTTGCCAAAATCGCAGTTGGTCCCAATGACGCGGTTGTTGTTTTTGGGAGTCATACTGGACACAGAAGAGGCTTTCTTCCAGTGGAAAGGCTATGGAGATCCAGAGTCTGGTCAAACAAATTCTAAAACCAGCAAGAGTGTTAATCCATCAATGCATTCTGTTGCTGGGGAAGATGGTTGCGGCCTACGAGGCCATTCAGTTTGGCAGGTTCCATGCCAGAGTGTTCCAGTGGGACCTGTTGGACAAGTGGTCCGGATCCCACCTACACATGCACCGGAGGATAATCCTGTCTTCCAAGACCAGAATCTCACTCCATTGGTGGCTGCACAGTTCTCACCTCCTAGAGGGGCGATGGTTCGGGATCCAGGACTGGATCCTAGGGACCACGGATGCAACCCTCCGAGGCTGGGGAGCAGTCACACAGGGGGAAAACATCCAAGGAAGATGGTCAAGTCAGGAAAGTTGTCTCCACATAAATATTCTGGAGTTAAGGGCCATTTAATAACTGCAGACACAGTACGCACTGGGACGGGTGCCCAGCATCCTCTACGGACTAAGAGAAAAGGATTTACCGGTAGGTATTAAAATCCTATTTTCTCTAACGTCCTAGAGGATGCTGGGGACTCCGTAAGGACCATGGGGATAGACAGGCTCCGCAGGAGACATGGGTACTTTAAGAAAGACTTTAGTTCTGGGTGTACACTGGCTCCTCCCTCTATGCCCCTCCTCCAGACCTCAGTTTGATACTGTGCCCAGTGGAGACTGGGTGCTTTTCAGGAGCTCTCCTGAGCTTTCTGACAGAAAGTATTTTGTTAGGTTTTTAATTTTCAGGGAGCACTGCTGGCAACAGACTCCCTCATCGAGGGACTGAGGGGAGAGAAGCAGCCCTACTCTCCGAGTTGCAAGGTCCTGCTTCTTAGGCTACTGGACACCACTAGCTCCAGAGGGATTGGTACGCAGGATCTCACCATCGCCGTCCGTCCCAGGGCCGTGCCTCCGTCCCCCTTGCAGAGCTGGAAGATAGAAGCCGGGTGAGTATGAGAAGAAAAGAAGACTTCAGAGGTGGCAAAAGACTTCATGATCTTCACTGAAGTAACGCACAGCACTGCAGCTGTGCGCCATTGCTCCCATACACCTCACACACTCCAGTCACTGTAAGGGTGCAGGGCGCAGGGGGGGGGGGGGGCACCTGGGCAGCAATATAAACCTCTTTTTGGCAAAACTATAACACATATACAGCTGGGCACTGTATATATGTATGAGCCCCCACCAATTTTACAGTTTAAGCGGGACAGAAGCCCGCCGCCGAGGGTGCGGGGCTTCTCCCTCAGCACTCACCAGCGCCATTTTTTCTCCACAGCACCGCTGAGAGGAAGCTCCCCGGACTCTCCCCTGCTTATACCATAGTAGACGAGAGTTGAAAAGAGGGGGGGGGGGGGGGGCACATAATTCGGCGCAAATTACATACAGCAGTACTACTGGGCAAACATTAAGTTACTGTGTATTCCTGGGTTATATAGCGCTGGGGTGTGTGCTGGCATACTCTCTCTCTGTCTCTCCAAAGGGCCTTGTGGGGAAACTGTCTTCAGAAAAAGCATTCCCTGGGTTTGTGGTGTGTCGGTACACGTGTGTCGACATGTCTGAGGAAGAAGGCTATATTAGAGAGGAGCAGGAGCAAATGAATGTGGTGTCTCCACCGACAGCTGATTGGATGGATATGTGGAATATTTTAAATGCTAGTGTAAACTCATTGCACAAAAGATTAGACAAGGCTGAAGCTTTGGGACAGTCAGGGTCTCAACCCATGCCTGATCCTATGTTGCAGGGACTGTCAGGGTCTCATAAGCGCCCACTATCCCAGATTGTTGACACAGATACCGACACGGATTCTGACTCCAGTGTCGATTACGATGATGCAAAGTTACAGCCAAAATTGGCAAAATCCATTCGATATATGATTATGGCAATAAAAGATGTTTTGCACATCAGAGAGGAACCCCCTGTCCCTGACAAGAGGGTACATATGTACAAGGGAAAAAAGCCTGAGGTAACCTTTGAGGGGGTCACACGAGCTGAACGAGTTATGTGAAAAAGCTTGGGAATCTCCAGATAAAAGACTGCAGATTTCCAAAAGGATTCTTATGGCGTATCCTTTCCCATCAATGGATAGGTTACGATGGGAATCCTCCCCTAGGGTGGACAAAGCATTAACACGCTTATCCAAGAAGGTAGCCCTCCCGTCCCAGTATACGGCTACCCTCAAAGAGTCTGCTGACCGCAAACAGGAGATTACCCTGAAGTCCATTTATACACATTCAGGTACCTTACTCAGACCGGCAATTGCGTCGGCCTGGGTGTGTAGTGCTGTAGCGGCATGGACGGTTACCTTATCTGAGGGGATGGATACCATAGATAAGGATACTATTTTATTGACCCTGGGGCATATAAGAGATGCTGTCCTATATATGTGTGTATGCAAACTACAGGTGGTGCTGCAGGGCTCACACCCTTTTACTTGTCTTGTAGAGCAACTCTGGAGCTGTTACTGGGTCCAGCTGCTGCAAGAAATCAGCTTGAATGCTTCCGGGGCTGGGGCATGGCCAACATGAGCCTACACTGATGGGGGGTGGGGGTGTATAAAGCGATTTAGGTGTCATCCAAGCGCAACCCCACAAAGGCCGCCATGCCCTGCGTGACCCTTTTCTCTTTTCATATGCAGACGAGGGTTGCAGCCAACTATGCCCACTGCTTGGATGACATCACCATATGCAAATCCATCTGCTGCAGGCCTTCCCCCAGGAATGCTTGCACTAGTTGTTGCATTTGGTTTGTTGTTTGGGGGTGCTTCAGTATTAGGCAGCCTTCTGCCCTCCCACATTCGTCTGAAAATGTGTTCTCCCTGCAGTTGTTGTCCCCAGATGAGAGTTCCCTTGTGCTGCCTCAGTTGAATCTCCTTAACTTGACAGGGGTGTGCCCGAGCAGCCGCCCTCCACAGCCCTATCCCAACACATACTTATCTTGCATATGAGATCTCTTGATCATGAAGATAGTTCTCACAGGGTGAGGTTCATCCATTACATTTTAAAGTAGGAAGGTACAAATTACATATTCAAATTACATATATGTGCTGGATTCAAATGTTTTCCCCCCTTCCTTTCTCAATTGTGCCCATCAGCAGCTATTCTAATGTTGCTGCCAATGGGTGTGACACATTCATTTCTTCTGTGGGGTACACTGGACTCCACAAGGATTCACATTGGGGTGTAGAGTAGGATCTTGATCTGAGGCACCAACAGGCTCAAAGCTTTTGACTGTTCCCAAGATGCTCAGCGCCCCCTCCTCTATAACCTCGCTTCCATGAACAGGGAGCTCAGTTTGTAGTTGGTGCCTTCAGTAGCAGGCCACTTAACAGGGGGCTGCCTCAGGCAGCCTATTCTTAGCTATTAATTTTGGCAAGAAAATAAGAACTTTTTTCATAAGAATCTACAAGGGCTGCAGCAGGCTAGGTCTAATAGACTTCTTTACTGCAGCTCCATCACTCCCAGTGGCGCAGTATACTCCCGTGCCCCGGTTGCTGGGTCACTGCAGCGGAGGCTCCGGTTTCTTCCTAAGGTCAGTCACACACACACCACCCTCCGGGATCAGGAGGCCGCTGATGGGGGCGGGCCGTGTGCGCACTGGCGTGGACACTGATTACTGGGCAGCCGCTCCACTAGCCACCAGGGGGAGTTAAGGAGCACAGCTCTGGGGTTTTTTCTCCTATATTAACCCCATTTTGTACTACCCGCAGTGCATTGTGATAGGTAATGGGGCCTGATTCAGGTTGGATCGCAATCCAACTGCAAAAACTGCTAAGAGCATACGCATCCGCCTGCATTTTCTGCGGCACCCCGCAGATAATGCGATCGCCTCTGCCTGTGAATCGGTGAAGGGGGGGGGAGGGGGGTCAACAACACTCCATTTCCAAGTCGGAGATGGAGCGGTGCGGGGGCACGGTTTCAAAATGGGGTCGGCAACGGAGAAACAGGAGGTGTGGTCAGAGCAGCTGCATGACATCACATGGGCCGGACTCTGCCAGTGGAGCCCCAGCGTCATGCAGTAGATTTTGTAGAGGCCGGGGAGGACTTCTGTTCCTGGGAACTAGCTGTGTTGTGCAGCTTTATTCCTCTGCCCCTACCTCTGGCAAGAAAGGACGCACCTCGCACTTTCTTGTTTCTTTGTGACCGAAAGGACTGCATTTGAAAATGCATAGCTTTCTTATGCTGTGAGGGAACATAAGGTAAAAATTTGATTTTCCAACTGTAGCTGTGCGTGTTAATGCTTTGTCCATCCTAGGGGAGGATTTCCATCGTAACCTATCCGTTGATGGAAAAGGATACGCCATAAGAATCCTTTTGGAAATCTGCAGTCTTTTATCTGGAGATTCCCAAGCTTTTTCACATAACTCGTTCAGCTCGTGTGACCCCCTCAAAGGTTACCTCAGGCTTCTTTCCCTTGTACATATGTACCCTCTTGTCAGGGACAGGGGGTTCCTCTGTGATGTGCAAAACATCTTTTATTGCCATAATCATATATCGAATGGATTTTGCCAATTTTGGCTGTAACTTTGCATCATCGTAATCGACACTGGAGTCAGAATCCATGTCGGTATCTGTGTCAACAATCTGG
This sequence comes from Pseudophryne corroboree, assembly GCF_028390025.1. Classification (NCBI taxonomy): domain Eukaryota; kingdom Metazoa; phylum Chordata; class Amphibia; order Anura; family Myobatrachidae; genus Pseudophryne; species Pseudophryne corroboree. Next base: position 1,388,508 of record NW_026967608.1, read on the forward strand.
GATAGTGGGCGCTTATGAGACCCTGACAGTCCCTGCAACATAGGATCAGGCATGGGTTGAGACCCTGACTGTCCCAAAGCTTCAGCCTTGTCTAATCTTTTGTACAATGAGTTTACACTAGCATTTAAAGCATTCCACATATCCATCCAATCAGGTGTCAGCGAGGACACCACATTCATTTGCTCCCAATCCTCTCTAATATAGCCTTCTTCCTCAGACATGTCGATACACGTGTACCGACACACCACACACACAGGGAATGCTTTTTCTGGAGACAGTTTCCCCACAAGGCCCTTTGGAGAGACAGAGAGAGAGTATGCCAGCACACACCCCAGCGCTATATAACCCAGGAATAACACAGTATCTTAATGTTTGTCCAGTAGCGCTGCTGTATGTAATTTGCGCCGAATTTTGAGCACCCCCCCCTCTTTTCAACCATCTTCTCTACCGTGGTATAAGCAGGGGAGAGTCCGGGGAGCTTCCTCTCAGCGGTGCTGTGGAGAAAAAATGGCGCTGGTGAGTGCTGAGGGAGAAGCCCTGCCCCCTCGGCGGCGGGCTTCTGTCCCGCTTAAACTGTAAAATTGGCGGGGGCTCATACATATATACAGTGCCCAGCTGTATATATGTTATATTTTTGCCAAAAAGAGGTTTATATTGCTGCCCAGGGTGCCCCCCCTGCGCCCTGCACCCTTACAGTGACCGGAGTATGTGAGGTGTATGGGAGCAATGGCGCACAGCTGCAGTGCTGTGCGTTACCTCAGTGAAGATCATGAACTCTGCGGAGCCCGTCTATCCCCATGGTCCTTACGGAGTCCCCAGCATCCTCTAGGACGTTAGAGAAACTAGGATTTTAATACCTACCGGTAAATCCTTTTCTCTTAGTATGTAGAGGATGCTGGGCACCCGTCCCAGTGTGTACTGTGTCTGCAGTTATTAAATGGCCCTTAACTCCAGAACATTTATGTGGAGACAACTTTCCTGACTTGACCATCTTCCTTGGACGTTTTCCCCCTGTGTGACTGCTCCCCAGCCTCGGAGGGTTGCATCTGTGGTCCCTAGGATCCAGTGCTGGATCCCGAACCATCGCCCCTCTAGGAGGTGAGAACTGTGCAGCCACCAATGGAGTGAGATTCTGGTCTTGGAAGACAGGATTATCCTCCGGTGCATGTGTAGGTGGGATCCGGACCACTTGTCCAACAGGTCCCACTGGAACACTCTGGCATGGAACCTGCCAAACTGAATGGCCTCGTAGGCCACAACCATCTTCCCCAGCAACCGAATGCATTGATGGATTAACACTCTTGCTGGTTTCAGAATTTGTTTGACCAGACTCTGGATCTCCATAGCCTTTCCCCTGGAAGAAAACCTCTTCTGTGTCCAGTATGACTCCCAAAAACAACTACCGCGTCATTGGGACCAACTGCGATTTTGGCAAGTGTAGGAGCCAACCATGTTGTTGAAGAACTGTCAGGGAGAGTGCAATGTTTTGCACCAACTGGTCCCTGGATCTCGCCTTTATCAGGAGATCATCCAAGTACGGGATAATTGTGACTCCTTGCTTGCGAAGGAGAACCATCATTTCCGCCATCACCCTGGTGAAAATCCTCGGAGCCGTGGACAGACCAAACGGCAATGTCTGAAATTGGTAATGACAATCCTGAATTGCAAACCTTAGGTAGCTTGATGCAGTGGCTAAATGGGAACATGTAAGTAGGCATCCTTTATGTCTACCAAAACCATGAAATCTCTTTCCTCCGGACTGGAGATCACTACCCTGAGAGATTCCATCTTGAAATTGAATTTCTTTAGGAAGAAATTGAGGGATTTCAGATTTTAGATTGGTCTGACTGAGCCGTCCGGCTTCGGGACCACGAAGAGGCTTGAATAAAAACCTTCTCCCTGCTGACTAAGGCCAATTTGAACAATCGGTGAGGGGGAACGTCTTGAAACCCCAGTTTGTACCCTTGGGACACTATTTGTAAAACCCACGAGTCCAGGTCCGAATGAATCCAGAACTGACTGAAGAGTTTTAGACGTGCCCCCACTGGTGTGGGCTCCTGCAAGAAAGCCCCAGCGTCATGCAGTGGATTTGGCAGAAGCAGAGGACAATCTCTGCTCCTGCGATCTTGAAGAGGCTACAGACCTCTTCCTTCTCCTTCCTCTACCTGCAAAGAAAGGGGAATCTTAACTTCTTGCATATCTATTGGGCCAAAATGACTGCGGTAGATAATGATGCGTCTTCATCCGTTGAGAGGGAACATAGGGCAAGAAGGTTGACTTACCTGCGGGAGCTGCCGAGATAAAATTAACTAGGCCGTCGCCAAACAAGGCTTCACCTTCATAGGGAAGAGACTCCCTTTCTTCTTGGAGTCAGCATCAGCATTCCCTTTGTGAATCCACAATGCCCTCCTATCCGAGACTGCCATGAAATTGGCCCGTGAACTCAAGAGTCCTATATCCCTTGCAGTCGTAAGTATGCTGCAGTGTCAACAGGCCAATTAAACCCTCCCCCCTCCTTTTACCCCATCACTTTGTCCAGTCCCTGTGGTCCATACTGTATTGCCATTATTATGCATGTTGCTGTGCTGGCCCTTTTCTGAATGTCCCTGCCACCGCCACCGAAGAGCTGGATAAGCCCAGTATGAAAACCACCTGCCGGCCTCACTGACGGTCCGAGTCAAAGGCTCCATTTTTTTTTTAAAGATTCCTCTGCCAAGTTAAGGGGGGCTTAAGGGGGCCCCAGAGATATCAGTGTACTGGGGCCCAAGATTTCTGTTGCTGGCCCTGACCCTCAGGGGCGTATCTACCCCTTTGGGCAGTACGGATGGTGTAATGGTTAGCATTACTGCCTCACAGCACTGAGGTCATGGGTTCGATTCCCACCATGGCCCTAACTGTGTAGAGTTTGTATATTCTCCCCGTACTTGCGTGGGTTTCCTCTGGGTACTCCGGTTTCCTCCCACAATCCAAAAATATACTGGTAGGTTAATTGGCTCCCAACAAAAATTAACCCTAGTGTTAATGTGTCTGTGTGTACATGTGATAGGGAATATAGATTGTAAACTCCACTGAGGCAGGGACTGATGTGAATGGGCAAATATTCTCTGTACAGCGCTGCGGAATATGTGTGCGCTATATAAATAACTGGTAATAAATAAATAATAAATAAAATTGGCCAGGATGTCACTTGCCAGGAGCACCATCCAGGTTTCAGTTGGGGGATTAGAGTTCATACAGTAATTAAATGTTTTCATATTGAGAACTACATCTCCCAGCATATACAGTGTGCTGGGGATGCTAACAAGCTTTATTTAAAAGTTTAAAAAACATTGCTTTTATAATTGCAATGGTTAAAAAGGGAGAGCTATAAATCAATTTATCAGTGAATGATCGCAGTTTGAGCCGTTACATTTTACTGAACCACCTATCCCTCCACACTCACTACCTGTCCTCAGGATACATTTACCATCCTGGCAGACGGTATACCGGCGGTCATTTGACCGATGTTGGAATCCTGACACCACTTGGGAGACTGGTGCCGGCACACAGACAGCCAACATCCCGAAGGTGAGTATTGGAGGGAGGGTTAGGAGTCGGACCAGGGGAGGTGGTGTAAGGGAAGGCACTAGGAGGGGGGGGGGGGGTAGCCCTAGCTGCCACCCCCTGAGGGTTAGCCCTATCCGCCACCCCCCAGAGGGTTAGTATTAGGATTGGGGATCATGTGACCTCTGGAATCCCGAGCGCCGGATGCCATACCCAACCCCCTTTACTTTTTCAGGCATTTCTATCTCTCCTCTCTCTATGGTGTTCCAATTGCCCACTTTCCCTTGTGCTTTACTCTCTCTCTCTCCTTTGTTTAGAGCATCAGTTTCTGTAGTCCACTTATACCCTTATTTTTTCCAGTGTTTCACTAACTCTCTGATGTAATGAGGATGTATGGTCTAGAGGGATCAGTAATGCATTGTACTGTATAGAGGCGTCAGGGATGTAGCGTAGGGAATTGAGGCGTCAGGGATGTAGCGTAGGGAATAGAGGCGTCAGGGATGTGGCGTAGGGAATAGAGGCATCATGGATGTGGCGTAGGGAATAGAGGCGTCATGGATGTGGCGTAGGAAATAGAGGCGTCAGGGATGTGGCTTAGGAAATAGAGGCGTCAGGGATGTGGCTTAGGAAATAGAGGCGTCAGGGATGTGGCGTAGGGAATAGAGGCGTCAGGGATGTGGCGTAGGGAATAGAGGCGTCAGGGATGTGGCGTAGGGAATAGAGGTGTCAGGGATGTGGCGTAGGGAATAGAGGTGTCAGGGATGTGGCGTAGGGAATAGAGGCATCAGGGATGTGGCGTAGGGAATAGAGATGTCAGGGATGTAGCGTAGGGAATATAGGCATCAGGGATGTACTAGCAGGTATATAGAGGTCAGTGTACTGTAAAGAGGGGTCAGTAATGCAGTGATGGTTATAGAAAGGTCAGTGATGTAGTGTAGGGTATAGAGGGGTCAGTTATGTAGTGTGGGGTAAAGAGGGGTCAGTGAAGATACTAAGCTGAAGTACTTAGAACACTTCTTGAATTAAGACACAACCTGCAAGAAAAAGTATGCAATATAGGTGAAAAGGCAAATGTCAGAGGTCTGATACAAGTGACCAGCTCCATACCTTGCACCACATAGCGTTATGTTAAACTGGGATATGTTCTTTTTTGGTGTGTGTGGGTGTGTGTGGGTGTGTGTGGGTGCCAAAGGCTGCCTGCCTTATTGCTCCTCCCCCATCCGGCTCCCAAGCACCTCTGCTACCCAGTGATCCAGGAGCCTGCTGCTAGGAAGAAGTGGCCGAGCTTCAGCAAGCGAGTCTGGAAACTGGCGGAGGAAGTCATGATAACCAGATAATGGGGAGTGGAGAGCCAGTTCCAAGGTAATACTTTATACAGCTGGTTGAGATCCTGGTCGGTGGATATGGATTCCAAGAAAACCCTGGAGGTGCTTCCTTTCAAGGGAGACACTCTCTTTGGAGAAGACCTCAATAAGATTGTAGCTGATCTGGCTACTGCTAAAACAACTTGCCTACCTAGTATGACTCCTACCACGCAGAAGGCTAAAAGTACTTTTCCTTGGCCCTTTCATCCTCCAGGTAAAGCATACCCATGGTCAGGCATACCCAAAGCAAGCTCATGCTTCCAGACCTGCCAAGCCCAGACTGAAGCAAGCCTGGGCTGCCCGTCAGCCTGCTTCCAAAACGGACAAGCCTGCCGCATGACGGGGCGGGCCTCCCTCTGGGGGATCCCAGGGTGGGGGCCCCGACTTCTAGGTTTGGCATAGAAAGGTATAATTCTAAGATAGAGCATTCTATTTGGAGCTCACCTTGTACTTTGTGAAGAAATAATCAGCATTGTGGCTGAGCAGATACATGTAGTGTGTGGCTGCAAACTGCATGGATCTGCTGCGTTGCAATGCTGATACTTTTTTTTTTCAAAGTACCAATAGCTTCATATAATGTTCACAATTTTTATGCAGGATCAAATAGCTCAATGGGTAGGGTGTTTGATTAGAATTCAACAGGTTATAGGTTTGAATCCTGGGTATTGTAGTTTGAGATGTGTTATTTAATAAAGCATGTTATTCTGACTGCCGGCATCCTATCACCTGGGATATCATACTAAATAAATGGAGTTGATCAATTTTTTTTTTTTTTTATTAAACTAGGGACAATTTCCAGATACTTTTATTTATAACTGAGATTGCCCCCTGGAACTTCACATCAGTTGACAACTATGCATGAGTGGGCAGTGCTTGCCCTGGATCTGCCCACCCATTTGTGTGCCATCATAAAAGAAAGCATAACTGACAGTTATCCTGGGCGTACACTACACAATTATCTGTTAGGCTATCTATCCAGTCTGGATGGATGGAATAAAAATCTGGTAATGTATAGGAGCAAATGTCGATTAACCATTTGCTCCCAAACACTAGAAAAGTGGTCAAAAATGGTCATTACACAAATTGGTTAAACCCAAAATGTAACCAATTTGTTTAGGGGACCATTTTTGTCCATTTTCTAGTGTTTGAGAGTAAATCGTTGACGGTCATTTGCTCACATAGATAACCGGATTTCTATTCCAATCAGCCAGTGTTGGAGAGATGGTCTGCCAGATTACATAATGCATACCAGAGCCATAACTAGACTTTTTAGTGCCCTGTGACAGAGAATTATATGCCCCCCCCCCCCCCCCCCACTATTTTTGCAATATGGACAAAAGGCGCATGCCTCGTGGGGAAGGGGCATAACAAGATTGGTCTCAGAGAAAGCACATGAGATATGAAGATATATCTAGTATACTTGACACTCAATGGTTTGTGTTATTGCCGGGGGGCCCTCCTTAAATGCATATACAGTCACACATGGCTTGCTTGTGCAAATGGCATATCAGCAGTCAGCACTAACTGGTGACATGCCATTTGTACAAGTAAGCCATGTGTGACTAATATATAAACACACTTTATTAAATAACACCTCAGACTACCATACCCAGGATTCAAATCTATAACCTGTTGAATTCTAATCAAACACCCTACCCATTGAGCTACTTGATCCTGCATAAAAATTGTGAACATTATATGAAGCTATTGGTACTTTGCAAAAAAATATTATTAGCATTGCAACTCAGCAGATCAATGCAGTGTGCAGCCACACACTCCATATATCTGCTCAGCCACAATGCTGATTATTTCTTCACAAAGTACAAGGTGAGCTCCAAATAGAATTCTCTAGCTTAGATTATACCTTTCTATGCAAGGGTAAATAGCTCAATTGTTTGACTGCAATGCCACAGGAAATGGTTTGGATCCAAGACAGTGTGACTGAATAATAAAGAAACCTTAAGATGAGTTCATGAATGTTGTATAAGTATTAGTGAGAGAAGGGGTCAGGAGCATGCTAGGCTGCAAAAAATAAGGTAGGCTGCAAGTGAAAGTAATGATCTCCTATATATTTTCCCAGATCTGTCACTCTGTGTGGCTAACTCTGGGGGAAGTCACATCAATGGGCGGAGACGGCATCTGCAGGACGATACACCAGTGCCAGCAGCAGACCGTAACAAAGTGACAGATTAGGGAGAATATATAGGAGGTAGGGAGGTGGCCATGGTACATGGCTGACCAAGGGACACTAGCTCATGTACCCCTTTACCACTGAGGCTAGCCACCAAGGATGGACCTGTCACCAGTGCACATGCAATAACCTCTTCTGCTGCCCTCTTTGCAACTCAGATTGCCCAGTGCTCCCCTTCGCTAACAGTCCACAAAGTTTCCCCATCTCACGATCTGCCTCCTCACCGCCACTTTCATCTCTACAGCACACGCGCATATCATACAAGATCCCATCATGCGTACTGTCAAAGTCAGAAAAATATCTCTATGTACACTACCATATTTGCACCTCACACAGGTCCGTGCTGCGCATGCGTACGCTCTCCCGTACGTGCGCATACTCACAGTCGCGGGCACCCGCAGGCGCACGGTATGCGTATTTACGGTAGAGTTTATGTGATCGTAGCGTGCGACTCAATCATTACATATTTTCACTATATAATGTATTTTTTAGATCATGGTCCCTTTGATAGATTCTGAAAGTTTGGTTAATATAGAATGTTCATGAACAGAGAAATCCCTCTTTGTTTGATACGAAGGGTCAGACAGGAGTAATACAGTGGTGTTTAGTATCCATCGGAAGAATATTTAATTAGAAATATTCCGGTGTTGGTTTGAAGCAGATCAATCGCTCGTGCGAATAGTTATGGACATAAGAAGTTTATGAACATTTACTTTATTTGCACTTTATTACCCATGCGGCAGGAAACCCAGTTTCCCTCCCACCTGAGCTGTTGGAAATAGTCACAGCCCACCTGTATGAATCAACCTATGACCTTTTGTTATAATGCGAGGAGGAATTCCTGTGTCCAATGAACAATGAGATTGTAGGGACCATTGAATTGCATTGTGTGTGGGGCATAAATAGAAAGGCCGATCACATCCAGCTCTCACTCTTCAACGGTTATCATTGCTGAAAATCGGGAGCTGGATGTCCAGAGGCGCATGCGATCGTTTCCTTTGTGCGTAAGTTTTTCTCCGTAATCATACTGTTTCTCTCTTGTTATTATGGGCCATATCTTTCTCTCTCTTCTCTTTCTCTCATTTTTCTCTTAAACTTAATTGTATTGTATTTACTGTGTAGTTACCTGGTTAGTTAGTCTATGTTATATTGTAGTGTATGATTTGTATTTGTATTAATTCTTTTGCAAGTATATCATTCAAAATATATATATATTAGGCGTTGGACCCTAAGCCCAGGTATCTGTGTATTTCTTATAGAGTTAAGTATTCTCAGAGCGTCGGTGACGCTCAAACTGCTTTTAAGCTAGTAAGGTTATACTGTGTTGCATTTACACCATATCACTACACAAAGGGTTTACTGCATAATACACTGTTTATGGTTTAGATATAAAGGTTTTACATTGTGAGCGTATGCGCCGCTGGTGATCTCCTCGTGGTCTCGAGCGGTCGCATCGCTATAGCGAATCATTACGGTAGTCGGCAGCCAATAACGTGCCTGCCAGTGATCTCTTGGCCGTGAGCGAACGTAACGCTTGAGCGTCTCGACCACGGCTAAGCGATTGTTACGCAACGTGCGTACCCTTACGGTACTTCATACGTAGTTAGCGTACAGTGTTCTTAGACCTCATAAAGGGTATTATATAAGATAAATAATCTGCTTTAACAATTGCGGGCTCGTCCTGTCCTTCACATATCTGCACTAGGTAATTACAGCAGACATTATCCAGCAGCAAAGGGCGGGAGATCATATTCCTCGTAGTGCTGTTTGGATAAGCGTCTGCTTCTCTTAGTAAAGGGTGCTGAAGGAATCCGGGAACCGGAGGTAAGAACAACACGCTAGTCTCTTTTAAAACTGTTTATTTTTCTGTCTTGCGTACACACGCACGCATATCTGCATTTCTTTTCATTCGTGTATTTTCGTATATCACTCTCCTGTTTGCTATTATATAGTTGATAAACGTACTAAGAGAGATTTGCCGCTATTTCAAAGTGTAAAAGTAAAGGTAATATAGTTAAAGTATAGACAAACACACAGCTCTGCCTGAGAGACAAGGCGAAGTCAGTGTGGTGCGCGGTAGATGATCAAGGATCATCTACATTGATAAACGTATAAATTGTGTTACGGTGGATCTTTATTTTGCGTACACGTGTCTCTAACAAAGGACTGAGACTTGCGTACGCAAACCAAAGGCCGACGCACGCAGCGTATATCACGCAGCGGAGCGTCCGGGTACGCCCACGTAACTCAAATCACAAGTTTTTTTTTTCGCTTCTCAACGCGATAAATAGCGCAACGCGGTAAATAACGCAAGGCGATAAATCGCACAAATTTATTTTAAATTCGAAATTTAAATTAATAGATCCTTCTCCTAATTTGTAACACATCTGGTCTAAAGAGAAATTTCTGCGCAGAAATAGAAATAGAAACAAAAGTGTACATGTGGTGAGTGAGTGTGTTGTATACAATTTTACAGGTTGAACCACAAGAAAAGTCGAGTTCTCGTGAGGTACATGCGTGTAAGTGACGTACATGGTGGCTAGGGAGGCATCCCTGGTTAAAACATACAATTTGAGCATTAGAGTGTAGCAGACCAGGAGGTCATACTGTAACAGACCAGGAGGTCATAGCAGACCAACAGGTTCAGGTACAGCAGACAAGGAAGTCCGCTATACAGTCCACAGACACAACACCAAGAAAGGGTTGGTGCAACACCCATATAGGCCATACAAGCTCTGGCTGAAGGAATTCGCAGCCGCAATTTTCGATTCCACTGGTCGCTCCGTACATAAGATTAGTTGCTTATGTGCTGAACGATTGTACCGCACGTAATTGTGTACATTAGTAAACCTGACCGGTACTATTTGTGTACGAAGGTCATAAACGCTATTTGTACATTCTAACGTGATTTGTGTAATTTTTTTTATTTTATGGGAAGTTCGCTGCTCACTCAGGAACTATCCAACAACCAATAGTTACTGGAAAGAGTAAGTGTTCTTCGGATCACCCTCACAGGTTCCAGTAAATAGAGGTTCAGGTCGCAGGGGCCCTGGGTCGAGTACGCCAGCACCATATCGGTGTGATCAGGTCGTATTGGTCGGCGTGGGCGAGTGAGTGGGGTACTCGGTAAACCGCCACCGTCAGCCTATTTTGAACATTTTGGTTTGCGTAAGGGTTGGCTGAATAAAGCAACACCTTCGAACTATGGGGGCCACTTGTTCAGGTAGGGGGCGATCAACCTCGGTTCGGGTTGATTCAGTGAACCGACCAGTTGGGTCGGCAAGGTACGTGATGTGTGAAAAATACGGTTCACACACAGAGGTTTTATGTGATGAATGGGAGAGAATGACAGTACATGACGGGGAGAAATTCCCAAGAGTAGGTAGCTTCAGCACAGAAGTGTTAACGAATTTAAGGAGAAGGATATGTCTCATTAAATCAGCAAAGAGACGAATCAAGCATTATGATTATTTGCAGTTGTGGCAACAGGAGGGTGACATACAGAGAGGATTGGCTCAGGCGGCGGGATCTGGCTCAATCAGAAAACTGATAGCCACGGCCCCACCGCCACCATATATATCAGGAGAGAAATTGGTTGCGGAGAATGACGCACTAAGGTGTAACACACAAACACTTAGCAACTGTGTAAATGTTAAAGATAATGTTAACCAATTAACCAATGCAAGTATTAACCCGTGCAAGTTGTACCCTGTTTTGAACTTTCCTCAGGAGTGTGATCAAGAAGACGAATCGGCAACAATTTCAGCGCTCTCTCTAGCAGCCACCATAACAGAGACCACAGTAGGCACAGCTCCACCCACGAGATTAGTAACAAGGGCCCCTAGCGGAGGGATAGGTGAGGTCGTATCTACAGGTAAGTACGGCACCATACACTATGCTGAAGCCATTTCACCACAGGCTGTAGAACCCACACAGAGTGATATTGTTAGAGTTAATCCTGTTAGGGTAATAGCTGTTCCAAATGGGAAAACTGACACATCAGGAGTCACCCCTGTGAGGAACATTGCCATGTATAGCCCATTTTCCAGAATGGAATTAAGGACCATAGTGTCTGAATTCCCTGACCCTAGAAAAGACTTAGTTGCCAGCCAAAAATACATCAGAGACCTAAGTAACACTGTAGAGCCCAACAACAAAGACTGGCAGATATTGCTGAGAGCATGTTTACCCTCCAATGTTGACGCAACTCAATGTTTAGCTGACTGTGGATTAGATCAGGATGTACCTCTTACAGATGTGTACAACAAAGACAATGTAAAAAGAATAAGCTTACAGTTAAAGGAGTATTTCCCAGCCGTAGTTAAATGGAACAAAATATTCTCCATTAAACAGAAGGAGTCAGAAACAGCTGCAGAGTATTTTCACAGAGCATTATCAGAAATGGCAAAATACACAGGCATAGAGGACATTAAAACAAACATAAACCATCGAGAAGTAGCAGTATCGGTACTGATGGATGGTTTAAAAGAATCATTAAAGACTAGGGTACAGACCACACAACCATGTTGGCGAGGTCTGTCTGTGGCTACTTTGAGAGAGGCAGCTATTGATCACGATAGGAACATCACCAGACACAGGGAACAACAAAGTGATAAGTTAATGGCAGTAAGTATACAGGCCCTGACCACAAAACAGCCTGTGTTAACATCACCAAACCCTGTGGGTAAGTCAAATGTGATAACATGTTATTTTTGTCACAAACAGGGACACTTTGCACGAGACTGTAGATCGAGAAATGTACAAAAATCTTATCAACCCCCTAGACAACGACACGACACACGACATTGGGAGCAGGGTCCGCAGAAACGGAGTTATGAGCCACATGCAGGGGAAACAAAAAGATACCCCCCAAACAGAGATTGGCAAACCTCTGGTAGTTCCCAGCTAACTCCTTCACAAGTAGTTGCTGCCAGCGGGATTCAGGGAGGTCACCATACCCAATAGGGGTGTGGCCATACCTGTAATCTGCAGCCAGTAAAATTGATTGCAAGCCTTGGAAGTGAACCAGAAATTGCAATCAATGTAGCTGGTAAATCATTAAACTTTCTTGTAGACACAGGGGCGGCCAAATCAGTGATAAATTCGACAGTGGGCATGAGAACCACTGGTAAGACAATTCCAGCCATAGGGGTAACGGAAGTAGTCCAGCACTACCCTGTTAGCAAACCAGCCGAGATTACAGTAGGGCCATTACATACCAAGCATTCCTTTTTGCTGGCTGCATCGGCACCGACCAATCTCCTGGGTAGAGACTTATTGTGTAAAATGGGGTGCGTCATTTATTGTACTCCTGAAGGTGTATTCTTGGACATACCTGAGAATCACGCTCAGGAAGTACGAGACATGTTAGACTCCCCGTCAAAATTAATGTCACATACCATTATGACAAATAGGACTCCCTCCCAAGTAGAAGAAATGACATCTCAGATACCAGAGTCACTTTGGACAAAAGATGGACAGGACACTGGATTAATGGCAAACGTAGCTCCGGTAGTTGTACAAGTAAAAGATGGTAGGATAGCTCCAAAAATCCCACAGTACCCTCTGAAGCCAGAGGTGGAGTTAGGAGTTTATCCCGTAATAGAGCGCTTGCTACAACAGGGCATTCTGGTAAGAACGTCCAGCACTGCCAATAGTCCCATCTTCCCTGTTAAAAAGAGTGGGGGGAGGGGTTACCGGCTAGTGCAGGATCTAAGGGGGATTAACAAAATAGTTGAGAGTCAATTCCCCGTAGTGCCAAATCCAGCTGTCATCCTAATGCAAATCCCTCCCACTGCGAAATTTTTCACTGTTATTGACCTCTGCTCCGCTTTCTTTTCGGTACCTCTGCACCCTGACAGTCAATATTTGTTTGCATTCACATACAGAGGAGTCCAATACACATGGACTCGATTACCACAAGGATTCATAGATAGTCCAAGTATATTTTCTCAGGCTTTGCATGATTGTTTACAGTCTTTCCAACCAGTGAGTGGATCAGTATTAATACAGTACGTGGATGATCTACTACTGTGTTCTGATTCATTGGAAGCATCCCTGAAGGATACGAAACAGCTCCTGTTTCATCTTTCAGACACAGGACACAAGGTTTCCAAAGACAAGTTGCAATTATGCCAAACTAAGGTAAAATATTTGGGACACTGTCTAACACAAGGACTGAGACACCTGACCGCTGATAGAATTCAAGCAATTAGAGACATGACTCTGCCACAAACCCAGCAACAGATCAGAACATTTTTAGGAATGTGTGGGTATTGCCGTAACTGGATCCCAGGGTTTTCCATCCTAGCGTTACCCTTGCAGGAAATGGTCTCCTCAAACAAACCTGATCGGATTTCGCATACAGACGAGTCTGAGACAGCATTTGAGAGACTTAAACAGTGCCTAACGCAGGCACCAGCATTGGGTATGCCGGACTATGGGAAACCCTTTGAACTATACGGAACAGAAAGTGCTGGTTGCGCGGCAGGTGTACTAACCCAAAAGCACGGTGATGCCAGCAGGCCGGTAGCATACTACAGCGCTCAGCTAGATACGGTAGCGCGATCCCTCCCCACATGCTTGCGAAGCGTTGCTGCGATAGCATTGCTAGTAACGAAAAGCGAAGACGTCGTGCTAGGTCACAACCTCACAATTCATACACCACATGCAGTGTCAGCCTTGTTAAATTCTGCCCAAACCAGACACGTCTCATCAGCGCGGTTTACAAGATGGGAATTGGCACTACTGGCCCCCGTAAACATCACCATAAGGAGATGCAGTGCATTAAATCCGGCAACATATCTCCCAGGTGTGCCTGGACAGGCACAAAGGGTGGAGGATGAGAGTGGTGGGGAAGGAGAATTTAATACAAAGGAAGACACTCATGATTGTATGGAATATTTGACCCAAAATTTTACCGCAAGGCCTGACATCAGTGACAACCCACTGGAAGATGCAGAACTTACGTTCTACACGGACGGTAGTTGTCATAGACAGTCAGACTCGGGAGACTTGTTACTGGATACGCAGTCGTAGATGACTAAGGCACCATAGAAGCGGAACCGCTAGGCCCACCTCACTCAGCCCAGGTTGCTGAACTGGTCGCCCTAACCAGAGCATGTGAATTGGCTAAGGGCAAATCAGCCAATATCTACACCGATTCTAGATACGCATTCGGGGTAGTCCATGATTTCGGAGCCCTATGGCGCCTCAGAAATTTCATGACGGCAGCTGGTACACCGGTAGCGCATGCAGCTCACATAAAAAGGCTTCTAACAGCGATACAGGAACCCGACAGAGTGGCTGTTATCAAATGTAAAGCACACACATATAGCCAAGACCCAATATCACTTGGTAACAGCCGAGCAGACGAAGCGGCTAAATTAGCAGCTGGTACCCCCAGACAGACAGACACCACACAACTGATGGTATTTAATACCATCAACACACAGAAGTTGTGTGAGATGCAAAATTTGTGTTCCACACAGGAAAAGGCAGTCTGGAAGGCAAAGGGATATGGCCCGGAGTCCTCAGGACTCTGGACGGATGGACAAGGTAAACCGGTGGCCCCCAGAGCATATCTTCCATGTTTAGCTGAGGCAGCTCACGGGCTGACTCATCTGGGCAGGGAAGGGATGTGCAAGTTGGTAAGAGCATATTGGTGTGCCCCAGGATTTTCATCTCATGCGAGTAAAAGAGCAATGTCATGCCTTACCTGTCTGAGAAAGAACATCGGAAAAACAATACCAACAGAACCATCCCATATCCCACCTGCCGGCGGCCCTTTCCAGGTAATACAGATTGACTTTATTCAATTACCTCCTTGTCGAAATTTGAAATATGTACTTGTTTGTATAGATGTTTTCTCAAATTGGGTCGAAGCATTTCCGGCGGCCACAAATACCGCTATGTTTACTGCTAAGAAAATTGTGCAGGAATTTGTATGTAGATATGGTATCCCTAGAATTATCGAAAGTGATAGGGGTACCCATTTTACAGGTGATATCTTTCAAGGAATGTGTAAATTGATGGGAATTGATAGCAAGCTGCACACTCCATACCGTCCACAGGCGAGTGCGAAAGTGGAAAGAGTGAACAGCACTATTAAAAATAAACTGAGTAAAGTGATGGCAGAAACAGGATTGACATGGCCAGAAGCTTTACCCATTGTACTGTACAGCATCAGAACCACTCCCAGGTCCCCTCTTAATCTGTCTCCCTTTGAAATCTTGTTTGGTCGACAACCGCATGTTATGATTAACCCTCAGGATGATTTGAAGTGTAACAATGAAGTGACTGTAAAATACTTGATTAACATGAGTAAACAGTTAAGGAATCAAAATGATAATCTGAAGTTAGTGATTCCTGACTTACCAGATAGTAATTGTCATGACATTGAACCTGGGGATTATGTAATGATACGGAATTTTCTACGCTCAGGTTGCCTTATTGACAGATGGGAAGGACCATACCAGGTCTTATTGACTAGCACTACAGCATTGAAGGTTGCTGAGAGAGAGACTTGGGTTCATTCGTCCCACTGTAAGAAGGTCGTTGATCCAGAGAAGTTCTGTGATAAGGAACAGACGGTAGAGGTTGTATCACTAGAGTGTCTGTTCCAGGAGGACTAAGGCGGCACCTGAGCATCGAGAACCACAAGATCAAAAGCAGTTGTCGATCCCCTGTTCCCTTTTATTGTTTTTCTCCAACTTCCCATCCCCTCTCCCTCAAATTATTTTTTTCCCCCTTCTCATTCTTCTCCGTTTCCTCCTACAAGATGGACTTGCCCCAAGAGACTGTGATCCGGATTTTCCTGTTGACCATGATGTTGACCAGAGCAGTCTGTTCCGGCGAGAGTACCATGGAGTTCGAGAGAGGTTCTGGAATGGGTTCTGATGACAGAAATGGAGGCGTAGTTTTCCGAGAACAACATAATCAACAAGCAAAGGCGAGTATCAGAAAACGATCCGATAGCATTGACCATAGAAGGAATTGTGAAGGATTGTTAGCTGAAGAAAACTGTATCTGTCGGCTCTGTAACAATGTCATTGAGGATGGGTGCATAAAGAAATGCCAATCCAGTTTTAATATCCATATGGACCGGCATCCCTTGAGTGACTATCACTCTTTAGTGGGTAGTGTGTTAAATAAAACAGATTGTTGGGTATGTTCTCAAGTACCTCAAGGTCATAGCAAATCAGGGCTAGTACCATTTCCTTTAACGTTAGGGGAGGTACTTGAGTTAAGTGGTGGGAGACCGGTGGACAGGAGGTTTAATATCTCCAGCCCTCCTAGTTTGAAGCTCCACCAATACCATGTGGATAGGTCCCTATTATGTTTTAACATCTCCAATCCCCGAAAGCCGGGAAATTGGGAAGTGTCATGGAGTAATCAAACCATGACCTTTTCACACAGAGCAGATAGAATGCCTACAGATACAGAGCTTATACGCCACATAGCCAGTAGAGGAAAATCTTTCCGGTATAGGTATACCTTAGGAAATAGGATTACGAGAGTTGGAGAGGTATCACCAGGATACTGTGCACATATCGTACAACCTGATACGTGTACTAAGCAGATGGAAGAATTAGGGTTAGGAGATTTCACATGGAAGGTGTGTAATATGGTTATGTCCTACTCCGTCCCATATGTTCTCCCCGATGATGCATATTTCATATGCGGGAGAAAGGCGTATAAGTGGCTTGCCCCAAACTCTGAAGGATTGTGTTATATTGGAAAAGTACTGCCTGAAGTAATGACTGTATCACATGACAAAATGAAAGACATACACCGTATTGCCCAAACTCCTTATACTCATACTCATTACGAGCACATCGTTAAACGGCACCTGATAGAAAGAACAGAGCACCCGGCCTCTGACATGATCAGTGAATCCACCGGGATTCAATTCTTAATCGCGTTAGATATCACTCACACCGCTAGAGGAGTGTTGAATTATAAATACATTTCTGCGCTCACCAATTTGTTAGATAATATCACTGAAATGTATGATGACACGTTTAGGTATACTGGAAGGGAACTTCAGGCTTACAAAACAGAACTAGTCCAGCATAGAATGGTTCTTAATTACCTCACAGCAGTAACAGGCGGATATTGTGTCACACTGGCAACACAATACGGCGTGAAATGTTGCACATATATTACGAATAGCACCGAGGACCCGGTCGAGGTCATAGACCAAAAGATGGACGATATTCTCCAACTAAAGTGGGAATTTCGCAGAAGACACAATCTCACCCTTGCTGCTGTGAGTAATGAGCTGACTGGTTGGGTGTCATAGTTGAACCCGCGAAATTGGTTCTCCGGTTTAGGAGAATGGGCCCAAGGAGTTATAATGGATGTTGGGAAGTTTCTCCTATGTATCTTAGGTGTTATCATAACGATTGGTTTGATATTTAGATGCGGTCAGGCTTTAATGAGGTGCAATCGTCGTACTAGGGTAATGAGTTTAAGGAGTGAGGAAACTGTAATTCCAATGGACTTGATTTATGACCCAAATGTAGAAACAATGATGTGATGAAAATGCGATTTCTACGGTCCGTTTCTTTCACCTGTTTTTCCGTTTCCTCCAAGGTAAAAAGACCCACTTGGACGAGGAATTTGATGAGCCGATATACAGACAACAGATGGATTAAAGAAGAAGTTTTGACAACCTGATACACAGATTTTGATGAACTATGCCATGGATCCCCAGTTTCCCTAGAAATTTTAAAATTACGCTAGCCCAACACTTTTGTAAATCTATGGACATTGACAGCTTTGCTCGCACCTTATGAGCAAAAGCACAAAGAAGACTGCATTCAACAGACACCAAACAAGACCTCAATCGACGAATGTACATTTACCTGACATAGAATACCACCGCATTTACCGTAATTATGTCTTTTCTTCATTTCTACAACCCTCAGGTAATGACACACATAGTCGATAGGGAATACAAGCACAGATATCAGCAATCACATATCTTCCCCATTCATGTATCATCAACTACAATGTGCTCCCCCATTTTGTTACAACCAAAGCCGAAAAGAGCTCGGTAAAGTATGACAGCCCATCCACAGACCCGTACCACGGGATAAGAAGGAATTCAAATGTATACTTCGCAATACCTCGAAGCTTGATTTAAAACACGTACGGCACGATGATACATGACCCCCAAGCACGGATTCATACACACATGCTTCTGCTATCTCACTAGGTCACACCCTTTTCCTACCTTCTCCTCTCCTCCCTTACCCAACCATGTAAATGTATTAACCCCTAACATATATTTTTCTCTTTTTGAAATGTTTTCAGGAAGTGGCAGTTATTGTTGACTGCCAAAGGGTGGACTGTCAAAGTCAGAAAAATATCTCTATGCACACTACCATATCTGCACCTCACACAGGTCCGTGCTGCGCATGCGTACGCTCTCCCGTACGTGCGCATACTCACAGTCGCGGGCACCCGCAGGCGCACGGTATGCGTATTTACGGTAGAGTTTATGTGATCGTAGCGTGCGACTCAATCATTACATATTTTCACTATATAATGTATTTTTTAGATCATGGTCCCTTTGATAGATTCTGAAAGTTTGGTTAATATAGAATGTTCATGAACAGAGAAATCCCTCTTTGTTTGATACGAAGGGTCAGACAGGAGTAATACAGTGGTGTTTAGTATCCATCGGAAGAATATTTAATTAGAAATATTTCGGTGTTGGTTTGAAGCAGATCAATCGCTCGTGCGAATAGTTATGGACATAAGAAGTTTATGAACATTTACTTTATTTGCACTTTATTACCCATGCGGCGGGAAACCCAGTTTCCCTCCCACCTGAGCTGTTGGAAATAGTCACAGCCCACCTGTATGAATCAACCTATGACCTTTTGTTATAATGCGAGGAGGAATTCCTGTGTCCAATGAACAATGAGATTGTAGGGACCATTGAATTGCATTGTGTGTGGGGCATAAATAGAAAGGCCGATCACATCCAGCTCTCACTCTTCAACGGTTATCATTGCTGAAAATCGGGAGCTGGATGTCCAGAGGCGCATGCGATCGTTTCCTTTGTGCGTAAGTTTTTCTCCGTAATCATACTGTTTCTCTCTTGTTATTATGGGCCATATCTTTCTCTCTCTTCTCTTTCTCTCATTTTTCTCTTAAACTTAATAGTATTGTATTTACTGTGTAGTTACCTGGTTAGTTAGTCTATGTTATATTGTAGTGTATGATTTGTATTTGTATTAATTCTTTTGCAAGTATATCATTCAAAATATATATATATTAGGCGTTGGACCCTAAGCCCAGGTATCTGTGTATTTCTTATAGAGTTAAGTATTCTCAGAGCGTCGGTGACGCTCAAACTGCTTTTAAGCTAGTAAGGTTATACTGTGTTGCATTTACACCATATCACTACACAAAGGGTTTACTGCATAATACACTGTTTATGGTTTAGATATAAAGGTTTTACATTGTGAGCGTATGCGCCGCTGGTGATCTCCTCGTGGTCTCGAGCGGTCGCATCGCTATAGCGAATCATTACGGTAGTCGGCAGCCAATAACGTGCCTGCCAGTGATCTCTTGGCCGTGAGCGAACGTAACGCTTGAGCGTCTCGACCACGGCTAAGCGATTGTTACGCAACGTGCGTACCCTTACGGTACTTCATACGTAGTTAGCGTACAGTGTTCTTAGACCTCATAAAGGGTATTATATAAGATAAATAATCTGCTTTAACAGTACGTAGGTCTGAAATGCCAGAGGGAGGTTGGGGGGAGATTGGCATGCGCCAGCAACACCACACAGCTCACTGTGACCACAGTGGAGAGGCGCTGCAACAGGACAATACACCAACCTCGGAGCAAGGAACTGCGTCGGTCAGGAGGAGAACTATTTCAATAGCATAAAAAGGTTAGTGCGTCCCACCCTATGGACACCAGACTCATCAAGTCACTGTTGCCAGAGTCTCATACAATGACTCTGAACCTCTAAGCACACTATTTGACTGTCCACACCCTGCTGTGCCTATTACCCATCTCCTCCACCACCCTCAACACTGACCCACACATCATTCACCCACAAAGATACAATAAAGGTAGTTTGGATAAATTAGCTAAATAAAATGGATTTAACCAATTTATCTAAATGACCATTTTTGGATGTTTTCCAGTGTTTGTGAGCAAATGGTCAATTGTCATTTGCTGCCACATATTAGCATAATTTTGCTTCAACTAGAAAAAAAAAATTGGACAGATAATCTAAGTGTGGATCCAGTTTAAAGGTCCGTATTCACGGCCCGATTTTGGGGAGATGTGTGCTGAGCGAACTGCTCAGCACACATCTCTTCCCCCGCTCAGCACAGCGTGATGTGTACTGAGCGTACGGGGGGTGGGGGGGCGCTCATTTCACCCCCTGTGTAGGGCATTCTGTGTGTATCCAGCTTAACAGGTGTGAGCATCATACAACTACTGACTTGCGAGTAACTATACAGCAGCTCCATACCTTGTGACTTGAAGAAACACCAGTTAACCCCGGGAATGCTGCAGTCAAAGCAACAATTCCTCTTCTTACATTCCGCTGCACTTATTGTGGGGTAGCCGCAATCCCTTCTGCTGTACGGTTCCACATTACATTGTTTCTTGTCACTTCCTGTTGATGCAGTAAGGAAACATCCAGGAATTACAGCAGCTTAGTTTTTTTTTTTTTTTTAACTGGTGCAATTTAGCTAAAACAGCTAACAGGAAATTTCCACTTAAATGGTATTTTCTAATCTTATCTGACCATGACTA
Source organism: Pseudophryne corroboree (assembly GCF_028390025.1). Classification (NCBI taxonomy): domain Eukaryota; kingdom Metazoa; phylum Chordata; class Amphibia; order Anura; family Myobatrachidae; genus Pseudophryne; species Pseudophryne corroboree. The sequence continues at coordinate 1,409,397 of NW_026967608.1, forward strand.
AGAATAAAGGATACACAAGATAAACTCTTATAGCTATGGACCTTATCCATGTTTAAGCTCCATCAAATCTGTAATCAATAGCACTACATGCTCCCACTCTACCACTGTACTGTATACTCTACCTGTGTTTTTAAGGTAAAAACACCATTTAACCCCAGTGACACTTGAATTAAAGCAGCAGCCTCTATAATAGCATTCTTTAGCATTAATCCCAGGAAATCTGCAATCTTCACGCTCTTTGATAGCCACGCTACATTGCTGTTTACTTGGATGGAGCAGAGAGCACAACATCAGGACATAGGAAATATTACAATGCATGATAAGAAAGGTGTGAGCTCTACAGCAAGGCCTCTAACCCTTTGCCAGTGCCAAATACATAGGGCTTAACTCAGATCTGATCACAGCAGCAAATTTATTAGCTAAAACCATGTACACTGCAGGGGGGGGGGGGTGTATAATATGTGCAGAGAGAGTTAGATTTTGGTGCGGTGTGTTCAAACTGAAATCTAAATTGCAGTGTAAAAACAAAACAGCCAGTATTTACCCTGCACACAAACAATATAACCCACCTAAATCTCTCTGCAAATGTTATATCTGCCCCCCCCCCATCCCTGCAGTGCACATGGTTTTGCCCACTAGCTAACAAATTTGCTGCATCTGGGAATTACAGCATCTTAATATTTCTTTTTACAGAAGGTTCAGCAAATTAAATTATTTAGTGAAATACTGTAATCATAACAGTTACAGGGATATTGTAGGTAGATTTATTGTCAGTGGATAAATGTAAAAATTAAACCCTTAGGCATAGTTCCCAAATGCTGTCATTGCAATCCAGATTTTAAGGATATCATGCTTGAGCACAGGTGACTTAATTAGAACTTCGGTCAATGTGAATTAACCATTGGACTCAACCATGGTTATCCTTAAAACCCAGGGGTCTATTTAAGATCGATCTTAATCGATGTTGGGCTTCCAGGTTGAAAAAAACACACACATTTACTAACATTTTAAAATTTATATAAAAAATCATCTGTTCGTAAATGCAGTGCACATGGTTTTGCCCAACTGCTAACAAAAATCCTGCTGCGATCAACTCAGAATTACCCCCCATGGCCCTCATTCCGAGTTGTTCGCTCGCAAGCTGCTTTTAGCAGCATTGCACACGCTAAGCCGCTGCCTACTGGGAGTGAATCTTAGCATCTTAAAATTGCGAACGAAAGATTTGCAATATTGCGATAAGACATCTCTGTGCAGTTTCTGAGTAGCTCGAGACTTACTCTGCCAGTGCGATCAGTTCAGTGCTTGTCGTTCCTGGTTTGACGTCACAAACACACCCAGCGTTCGCCCAGACACTCCTCCGTTTCTCCAGCCATTACCGCGTTTTTCCCAGAAACGGTAGCATTTTTTCCCACACGCCCCTAAAACGGTCTGTTTCCGCCCAGAAACACCCACTTCCTGTCAATCACATTACGATCACCAGAACGATGAAAAAAACGTGAGTAATATTCCTAACTGCATAGCAAATTTACTTGGCGCAGTCGCAGTGCGAACATTGCACATGCGCATTAAGCGGAAAATCGCTGCGATGCGAAGAAAATTTACCGAGCGAACAACTCGGAATGACCACCTATGTGCACTGCAGGGAAGGCAGATTTAACATGTGCAGAGAGAGTTAGATTTGGGTGTGGTGTGTTCAATCTGCAATCTAATTTGCAGTGTAAAAATAAAGCAGTCAGTATTTACCCTGCACAGAAACAAAATAACTCACCCAAATCTAACTCTTTCTGCACATGTTATATCTGCCTCCCCTGCAGTACACATGGTTTTGCCCAACTACAAACAAAATTCCTGCTGCGATCAACTTGGAATTACCCCCATCGAATTACCCCCATTTTCACACTGCTCGTGTATATAAGACATAGTTTGGATCGTAATACGCGTTACAACCGCAAAAACTATGAAGAGGATGGGGGCATATACGCAGGGTCCATCCTGTGCGTGTGCCTACATTTTCTCCGGGTGCCCCGCAGAAAATGCGAATGCCTCTGCCTGTCAATCAGTAGAGGGCGTACCTTCGCAGGTATATCGCGATCATGAGCCATGTCTCCCATTTTTGTCATTATAGGTGCTCTGTGAGCTGCTGGCCATGCCCCAGCCCCTCTGTCTCCCGTGAATAGACATTGAGGCTTATTCAGACCAGATCGCTTCAATTTATTTTCACCCAGCGGGCAATCAGGTCTGCACTGCACATGCGTATGCGCCACAATGCGTAAGTGCGACGGTCCGGAGATCACAAGAAGATTGACAAGAAGAGGGTGTTTGTGTGGGTGGCAACTGAATGTTTCTAGGGAGTGTCCGGAAACACACTGGAGGGACCCAGCGTTTTGTGGGAGGATTTGTGACGTCACCTCAATGGCTGAGTAAGTGCTGAGCTGTGCAGCTCTTGTGCACATGTGATCACACACCTGCACAGCAAATTTTCCCTTCCGCTGTAGGCGGCAACTACCTGATTACAGGGATGCAAAAAACACACCCTAGCGATCAGGTCTGAATTACCCACAATGTGCATATTTGCAGAGCAACAAGCTACAGGGAGCCTTCCACCCCCCCCCCCCCCCCTTCCCCATGACTATGGGACACTGCGGCCCCCACGGGGGGGGGAGGGGTTGTTTGGGTTAGCTGGACATTCCCAAAAAAAGTGACTGTCCTGCAAAAATTGGTATAGTTGGGAGGTATGTTCAAATACATTTATTGTTTTGCATGCAGGGTAAATACTGTCTTCTTTGACATTTAGCCACAAATGCTGCACAGCTGAATTACAGTATTACACTGCAATTAACAGTTATGCTAGGACATTCCCCCTCCCAAATCTACCTCTCTCTGCATGTTACATCTGTCCCACAGTGGCGTGCGGTGAGGTCAGTGGCTAGTGAGGCACTACAGCCATAATTTCCGCCGAATCCTGCCGATGACCCTTAGCCAATGCCCGCTACTGCCTCTGAGCCGATACCCGCTGCCACCGCCAATGGCTTACAAACTCTCCCACAATCAACTGACCCAGCCCTCCACCACTATTTTCTATCTCAGTCCGATGCCGCCAATGCCCGCTGCCTGCCTGCTCATTGTTCTTGTTATATATTATACATTTTTAAAGAAAAAAAAATGAGTGTTTGGGACTGGGAAGGGTGAGGGAGGAGGACATGAATGCAATTTTGTTGTCCTGGGCTTCCATTAACTTAAAGGAGAAGGGTCTGAATGGGTTAAAAAAAAATGCGTGAGGTCCCCCCTCCTTAGTATAACCAGCCTCGGGCTCTTTGAGCCGGTCCTGGTTATTTAAATACTGGGGGGAAAATTGGACAGGGGTTCCCCGTATTTAGACAACCAGCACCGGGCTCTTAGAACGGTCCAGGTTCCAAAAATACGTGGGACAAAAGATGTAGGGGTCCCCCATATAACAACTGGTGCAAGCTACACGTAAGGCTCCAGTGTGGAGCGGTTATTTTGCACAATATCATCTCCTTTGCCAAGTGGCAGCATATTGAGGAATTCCAATATATAACAACTTATAAATATGTTATCTACTACATGGGTGAGAGAGAGCAGTCACTGGAGGGTAAGAAGGGGGCGGGGCCTAGTCCTACAGACGGGAGAGAGCACAGACAGGAGAGAGCAAGGTACAGGGGTAGAAGGGGACGGCTGATGTGAAGGGGGCGGGGCCTATTCTTGCATCCTTTCAAAATTCGACTTTTTAAAATTCGACATTTGACAAATTCGACTTTTCTGCAATGGTACAAATGCGGCAATTCAACAAAAGTATATTCAATTGAAGTTTGTCAATTCGACAACAGTGCTTTTAAACAGTAAATTCGTCATTTTCAATCCGCCACACTTTGCAGGCGGAATCTAATAAAAAAAATTTAAAACATGTTTTTTTTGGGGTAATAGCATATCTATTTATATTAGAAGGGATTAGGTACTTGGTTTGTCTTTTTTGGAGGCACAAGTATTATTTATATATTTTTTAAAAGATTATTATTATTATTATTTTTTTTAAATGGAATGTGAAAAACCCGGAAAAGAAAAATTGCGTGGGGTCCCCCCTCCAAAGCATAACCAGCCTCGGGCTCTTCGAGCCGGTCCTGGTTCTAAAAAACCGGGGGAAAAACGGACAGGGGATCCCCCGTATTTTTAAAAAACCAGCTCCGGGCTCTGCGCCTGGTGCTGGTGCAAAAAATACGGGGGACAAAGAGTAGGGTCCCCCATTATTTTTACACCAGCATCGGGCTCCACTAGCTGGACAGATAATGCCACAGCCGGGGGTCACTTTTATACAGTGCCCTGCGGCCGTGGCATTAAATATCCAACTAGTCACCCCTGGCCGGGGTACCCTGGGGGAGTGGGGACCCCTTCAATCAAGGGGTCCCCCCCCCAGCCACCCAAGGGCCAGGGGTGAAGCCCGAGGCTGTCCCCCCCATCCAAGGGCTGCGGATGGGAGGCTGATAGCCTTGAGAAAATTGAAAGAATATTGTTTTTTCCAGTAGTACTACAAGTCCCAGCAAGCCTCCCCCGCAAGCTGGTACTTTGAGAACCACAAGTACCAGCATGCGGGAGAAAAACGGGCCCGCTGGTACCTGTAGTTCTACTGGGGAAAAAATACCCAAATAAAAACAGGACACAGACACCGTGAAAGCATAACTTTATTTCACACCTGCCGACACACACATACTTACCTATGTTGACACGAAGCAGTCGGTCCTCTTCTCCAAGTAGAATCCACGGGTACCTGAAAATAAAAGATAATTATACTCACCTGATCCAGGTTCCAGATTAAATCCACGTACTTGGCAAAACAACAAACCGAACACCCGGACCAGACGGACTGAAAGGGGTCCCATGTTTACACATGGGACCCCTTTCCACGAATGCAGACATCCTAATCTCGCGGGAATCCGACAGCGGGATGATGACGTTCGGGCGCGCTCGGGTTAGCCGAGCAAGGCGGGAAGGTTCGAACCTGCCTCGGACCCATGTAAAATGGGTGAAGTTCGGGGGGTCCGGATTCCGACGAACCGAACCCACTCATCACTAGTATGTACGTGTGTGTCAGGTGCCGTGCGCGTACGTACGTACGTACGTACGTATTTACGTGTGTGTCAGGTGTCGTGCGTGTGTCAGGTGGCGCGTACCTACATGTGTGTATGTCAGGTGCTGTGCATGTGTGTACGTACACGCGTGTATGTGTCAGGTGCCGCACGTGTACGTGTGTGTGTGTGTGTGTGCCAGGAGCCACGCGTGTACATGCGTGAGGGTGTCAGGAGCCGGGCGTATACGTACATGCGTGTAGGTGTCAGGTGCCGCGCGTATACATACGTGTGTGTGTCAGGAGCCGAGCGTGTACGTACATGTGTGTGTGTCAGGAGCAACGCGCGTGTGTGTCAGGAGCCACACGTGTGCATACGTGTGTGTGTCAGGTGCCACACGTGTACGTACGTACGTACGTACGTACGTACGTACGTACGTGTGTGTTTGTGTGTGTGTGTGTCAGGTGCCGCACGTGTACGTGTGTGTGTCAAGTGCCGCGTGTGTACGTACGTATGTGTGTGC